>NC_054552.1:904500-917000 GCF_017654505.1 Polyodon spathula | reverse complement strand
CCAACAACAATAACAATTATAATAATATACTTTGGTGCTTTAAATTTCTTATTATGCTTATTTTGTATTAATGGCTTTGTGTCACGTCATTGGTGGACATATATTCAAACGAACATGAATATAATGCTTAATCATTAATTACGGGATACTAAATACTTATAAGATTGTTATTAATAATAATTAGAAGCGGCTATTATTAACCCCTATTTCAGAACAGAAATGTGTAAAAGCTTATTTTAGCTTATTAATATATTTCAGCTCAAAGGCGCTATAGAAATCCACGTTTGTAGTGTTAATTGTTTGTGTGTGTGTGTGTGTGTGTGTGTGTGTGTGTGTGTATATATATATATATATATATATATATATATATATATATATATATATATATATATATATATATATATCTGAGATCCTTAACTGTGTTCATCTGTAGCACTGCAGACCAATATTAGAGTGTTACCCATTCAAATCAATGAAGAGAACCGTTTCCACAGCCTTGTCCTGGCACACAGCACACCCCTAAGGAGTTGTGAATGCACGCTTCACTTTGATGTATTCTGAAAGCAACTGAATCAAGCAGATCAGCTACCCCGGGGATTGTTTGCACTTTGCAGTATTGTGTGCACATTTATCTTCCCCACAAATGAAACATGAATGTCTTGACACGTCTGGATCTTGACGCTTTTTGTTGGAGAAAACTTGCTGACCTTTTCCCATTCCTCCCACTGCACAGTGGCATAAAAGGGTACTACGCCATCTGGTGGCCACTTGTCGGAGGTGCAGATATTTAAGTAACACTAAATAGAATACGTGTTTAGGCGAGATTACTGTTCTGCGGTGATAACTAATATTGTATACATTTTATTACAGCAACTGGAATGTAGGTTTAGATGGATGTTATAAAAAGACAGATAGATAAAAAAAAAACGATCAGTGGACATAGGACTTGAAAATACATCTGACACTGCTCTTGTAATAAGTCATTAATAGTCTGCCTTGACTACGCAGTGAAGAAAGGTGGAGGCAGGTGTATGACCCACATTCAGTGTAATGGGGTACAGGCATGGAAATGTGACACCCATTGCACAGAAGTTTGATCCATTCCTGGTTTAAGATGACACACCTGAGCGTGTTGCCTATGCACTGTGGCTAAACAAGCTTGTAGTAAAACCTGGAATGGTGACAATATGGATCTTATTCCCTCCCTGCCCAGTGATCAGGAGAGGATGTCCATGTGTTCCCCGGGTCCGAGCAGATGGAAATAGGAGGGTTCCACTAGTCTTCTCACAAGTTCCAGGAGGATGTAGACAAGGCTGATGGGCAGGAATGCGCCCGAGACAGATCCCTGCTTAGGAGCCAAGCACAGCTCAGGAGAGGATGTTGAGCTACAGGACAAGAACAGAGTCCCTGTGAATAAACACTCTTCTCCTCTCCAGTGCACATTTGCACACCCTGATTGGCACTCGTCTTGGACTGCCTAATGTAACCTTATCGGTATCATGTTGGTACTTACAGCTTTGGTGAAGGACAGCAGGAATCAAGGGCAGCACCAGAGCCATACTGACAAAGCACACCCAGAACAGGGGCTCAGAGCAGAAAATCTTGACTGTCACTGCAATTCAGAAACTCACACAGAGGTGATAGAGGACTAAAGGGGCCGTCCAGATGTGTTGCACACAACCTCAACTCAAATCCTTCAGAAAGTGACAAGAATTACCCATCAGGAGTAGTAGAAAACTGGAAACCTGCACTGTGAAAATACAGCAGTTATGAGTAAATAAAAAATGTTTGCCTTCTTTATTTCACTATCTGACCTGCACATCATAAAACAGTGAATATGTGAAGCACCTTTATATGGTAAAATATATTACGAGTGCAATTTACTGTCAAGTTGGCCTTCCGAGCTGCACAGTGCAACAGGCTGTGTTGTGTTAAAAGCTCCAAACCACCAATCAGATGCACTTTTGCACAGTTGTTAAAATGCTTGTTTGTGGCATGCAGGGTCACCAGTTTGCACCCAGCCTCCACCCTGTTACAACTGTTCTGAAAACGGTGTTAGCAAAGCGCAGACATGTGTAATGCTTTTACAACGTCTGTCAGGAAAGCCCTGACGCACAGTTTCAGATTTTCCTAAACACTTCTGGATATTATTTACCAAACTGATTGAAGAAAATAACTGCAGATAGCAGGAAGCCAAACACAGAGTATTGTCACTTCTAATCTGCATCAGCACAGCAGTGAAGACACACTGCACAGGGGAGGGCAGGTGAGAACCTGTGTGCAATTTAATAATTATCCCAGGATTTTTAATAGCATGTCTCAGTAGCCCATTTAAAATAAATTGAAATTGAAATTGAAAACAACCCTGAAGTTACAGGAATCGTCCTGCAAGGTCTAGAAAGGACAGTCAGAAAATGTTCCTCTGATACACACTTCTTTAAAAAAAAAAAAATACATGCACTCATCACTTTAAATGTCTTTACAAGGTACTGCCAATAGATGGCAGCATATCCTCAGTATGCGATAAGGCAAGTCTAGCATTTTTAATGGAGGGTTTTGAGAAGGGAGAAAACTCAAGTTACCTCTGTATGCGTGTGCGTTGGTTACGACCTTTTTTTCCAGTGAATACACTTCATATTAAACCAATAATAAATAATCCAATTCATGAGCTAAGCAGTGAACTTACAGTGAGTGCTGATCTGAGAGAACTGCTTCAGCAACACAAAGGAGAGAACACCAAACAGCAGGAAACCAATGAAGAGGAACTCTGGAAACACACAGACACTGCAGTGAGGCACTGCTCTACAAACGAATACTGAACTAATACGGAAACAAAACATGCAATTCACTGTACAACCTTGCCATCAAGGGTCAAGCATACCTGCTTCCAGGAACCTGAGCCCAGCAGAGCAGATAAAGTCCCCAAGCAAGGAGAAGAAAATATGTGTAGAAACTTGTCCTGAGGAGCGATGAGGTAAACCAGCCTTGTTTCCAGAGCAGGGTACTTGCACATATTACAGGGATGGAAATAAGACTCCTACTGCAGAGCAGTTTCATCCATTCCAGGTTTTACTAGGAGTTTAGCTACAGTGTATAGGTGACACGCTCAGGTGTGTCTTATTGAACTCATAGTAAAACCAGGAATGGATCAAACTGCTATGCAATAGGAAGTCTCATACCCCACAAGGTAAAGTCCTGGGATCAATGAGCTGCTGGAAATGAGCACCGACAGGCTAAACAGCTTCCTCTCATTGCTACATGTTCTTATGATGAAATGTTTAGAATTCTTCGTCACGGACATTCTGAGTGTGAGTTCTACACTCCCTGTGTCATTCCAGGTGTAGTTGAGATCTACACTCCCCGTGCCATTCCATTTGTAGTTGAGATCTACACTCTGTGTCATTCCAGGTGTAGTTGAGATCTACACTCCCCGTGTCATTCCAGGTGTAGTTGAGATCTACACTCCCTGTGTCATTCCAGGTGTAGTTGAGATCTACACTCCCCGTGCCATTCCATTTGTAGTTGAGATCTACACTCTGTGTCATTCCAGGTGTAGTTGAGATCTACACTCCCCGTGTCATTCCAGGTGTAGTTGAGATCTACACTCTGTGTCATTCCAGGTGTAGTTGAGATCTACACTCCCTGTGTCATTCCAGGTGTAGTTGAGATCTACACTCCCTGTGTCATTCCAGGTGTAGTTGAGATCTACACTCCCCGTGCCATTCCATTTGTAGTTGAGATCTACACTCTGTGTCATTCCAGGTGTAGTTGAGATCTACACTCCCCGTGTCATTCCAGGTGTAGTTGAGATCTACACTCCCTGTGTCATTCCAGGTGTAGTTGAGATCTACACTCCCTGTGTCATTCCAGGTGTAGTTGAGATCTACACTCTGTGTCATTCCAGGTGTAGTTGAGATCTACACTCCCCGTGTCATTCCAGGTGTAGTTGAGATCTACACTCTGTGTCATTCCAGGTGTAGTTGAGATCTACACTCCCTGTGTCATTCCAGGTGTAGTTGAGATCTACACTCCCTGTGTCATTCCAGGTGTAGTTGAGATCTACACTCTGTGTCATTCCAGGTGTAGTTGAGATCTACACTCCCCGTGTCATTCCAGGTGTAGTTGAGATCTACACTCCCTGTGTCATTCCAGGTGTAGTTGAGATCTACACTCTGTGTCATTCCAGGTGTAGTTGAGATCTACACTCCCTGTGTCATTCCAGGTGTAGTTGAGATCTACACTCTGTGTCATTCCAGGTGTAGTTGAGATCTACACTCCCGTGTCATTCCAGGTGTAGTTGAGATCTACACTCCCCGTGTCATTCCAGGTGTAGTTGAGATCTACACTCCCCTGTGTCATTCCAGGTGTAGTTGAGATCTACACTCCCCGTGTCATTCCAGGTGTAGTTGAGATCTACACTCCCTGTGTCATTCCAGGTGTAGTTGAGATCTACACTCCCCGTGCCATTCCATTTGTAGTTGAGATCTACACTCTGTGTCATTCCAGGTGTAGTTGAGATCTACACTCCCCGTGTCATTCCAGGTGTAGTTGAGATCTACACTCTGTGTCATTCCAGGTGTAGTTGAGATCTACACTCCTCTGTGTCATTCCAGGTGTAGTTGAGATCTACACTCCCTGTGTCATTCCAGGTGTAGTTGAGATCTACACTCTCTGTGTCATTCCAGGTGTAGTTGAGATCTACACTCCCTGTGTCATTCCAGGTGTAGTTGAGATCTACACTCCCTGTGTCATTCCAGGTGTAGTTGAGATCTACACTCTGTGTCATTCCAGGTGTAGTTGAGATCTACACTCCCTGTGTCATTCCAGGTGTAGTTGAGATCTACACACTCTGTGTCATTCCAGGTGTAGTTGAGATCTACACTCCTCTGTGTCATTCCAGGTGTAGTTGAGATCTACACTCCCCGTGTCATTCCAGGTGTAGTTGAGATCTACACTCCCTGTGTCATTCCAGGTGTAGTTGAGATCTACACTCCCCGTGTCATTCCAGGTGTAGTTGAGATCTACACTCCTCTGTGTCATTCCAGGTGTAGTTGAGATCTACACTCCCCGTGTCATTCCAGGTGTAGTTGAGATCTACACTCTGTGTCATTCCAGGTGTAGTTGAGATCTACACTCCCTGTGTCATTCCAGGTGTAGTTGAGATCTACACTCTGTGTCATTCCAGGTGTAGTTGAGATCTACACTCCCCGTGTCATTCCAGGTGTAGTTGAGATCTACACTCTCTGTGTCATTCCAGGTGTAGTTGAGATCTACACTCTCTGTGTCATTCCAGGTGTAGTTGAGATCTACACTCCTCTGTGTCATTCCAGGTGTAGTTGAGATCTACACTCCCTGTGTCATTCCAGGTGTAGTTGAGATCTACACTCTGTGTCATTCCAGGTGTAGTTGAGATCTACACTCCCCGTGTCATTCCAGGTGTAGTTGAGATCTACACTCCCTGTGTCATTCCAGGTGTAGTTGAGATCTACACTCCCTGTGTCATTCCAGGTGTAGTTGAGATCTACACTCCCTGTGTCATTCCAGGTGTAGTTGAGATCTACACTCTGTGTCATTCCAGGTGTAGTTGAGATCTACACTCCCTGTGTCATTCCAGGTGTAGTTGAGATCTACACTCTCTGTGTCATTCCAGGTGTAGTTGAGATCTACACTCCCCGTGTCATTCCAGGTGTAGTTGAGATCTACACTCCCTGTGTCATTCCAGGTGTAGTTGAGATCTACACTCTGTGTCATTCCAGGTGTAGTTGAGATCTACACTCCCTGTGTCATTCCAGGTGTAGTTGCTGCTGACAGGTTTCAATGAGGACGTGACTTCCAACTGTTTAGTAAACAAACTAATAATCCTCATAATTTACTGCAACCGACTTTTGCCAATACCAGATCAGCTCAGCTACTTTTTGGATTTGTTTTAAACAATTCCTCTGTACGCTATTGATATTTAGGGATGGAAAGCAGACTCCCATTGTGTAGCAAGTTGAGACGTTCCAGGTCAAACTCCGAGCTAAATCAATCACATCCGAGTTTGTAACCTGCACCGACCTGGCAAACCCTGGAATCTCACACTGCTGGGCAACAGGAGTCTGACTGAGTTCCAATGGGCGGACTGACCCAGTCCTGCGTAAGCAGAACAGACTGCACAAAATGACAAACCAGACAGGCTTTGCTGCAGTTCATTTGACTATGTTACCAATTCTTCAACGGCACAAAGCAACGCTGACCATGCGATAGAGTCATTTGGAAGTCGACAAATGGGAGAGTCCGTTTGCAACATCAGTAATCTGTCTGGCATATCTAACTTCCACATACCGTGTGCGCTGTAAGGGAGAGCCGTCACGCACGCAGTAACGTTTTCTGCATTTGTGATATAGAAGCGAGCCTGTACTGCGCCTCGCTCGAGAGGCAGCACTAGCCCAGCACTGAAACTTGCGTAAGATGAACAAAGATGCAATACCTGCAATATAAGCACCACGACACTAGGGGTCAGTGTTGTACCGGCTGAGAACCCATATAGTACCGTTACATTTACTAGATAAGTAACTGGTACAAAATGTCGAAGTGTGCCACTGAGTTCAACTGGCTTCTATTGTAATTTAAAAAATGCATCCTCTGCAATTCCTGGAACGGAAAGAAGCCTTTGCACAGCAGTTTCGTCCATTAAATGGTTTACTATGAGTTTAATAAGAGGCACCCGAGCTTCTTACCTACACACTGTGGCTGGTCAAGCTTGCAGTAAAACCTGAACTGGGCGCAAATGAGACAGGAAAACGGTATTCTGCACTCAACCAATTCAATCCAAACAGGATGCACTGATTCTATATCTGTGTACGCTGTACAGAGAGCATGCCCTATGGTGGGTCCTACTGTCTATATTAAACGACTCAGACAGACATCTCAACAAAGACATGTTCACCTTCAACAGGGAACCTGAAGTGCTGGAACTGGGTTGGCGCCTGCGCAGTGACACCGACAGGGGCGGGATCATTGACGTTTACCACGATCTTTGTAGAGTTTGAAAGCAGTTGGATCAAAGTTGGCTTTGAAACAGGTCGCTCTCTAAAAACACAGCCAAGCAGGGTTTATTTAAAATATGCCTGCATTTGACAATGGTCTGTGTGCTTTACCGAGCACGGCGTGTTGTAGATACGGTTCCTGCCTCTATTACGCACACATGTAAATACTGCCGCTACAACAAGGCAGTTCTGCTAACTTGCACTGCAAAGTTCTATTGCGTTCAAAACTGCTACAATATATTTCGTGTGTAACCATTGCCAACACGCTGTTACAAACAGTTTCATTTGCACAGTGGTGACATTCACATTGTATGATCTGTTTGACTAACAATCTGCAACTATTCTCAATACAGACAATGCTTTGTGAAACAGCCAAATGAATCAAATGACCCACTTTTTTTTTCTTCTAAATAACAGCAACTGTAAAATCAAATGGAACAAAACTACGGTTACAAACAACCTTTTTTTTGGTACAAAATGTTGGCAGAGCCAGCAGCCCTGTCTTACAAAGTTCTGCCCCGACTCCTTCTAGGTCTGTCTCGAATCCATTGCTAAAATTGTTCCGCTGGAAATGTACCAAAAGCACTGCAAACGCTAATAGCAGGACCATTTGGGATCTCATGGTATTCAATAAACAGGAAAACCCGCGTAATCGTCGGGCTAATCTCGCTTTATCAGCTGTTCCTGAAGGCAGTTCCTGGTCAGCAGGCTCTTCCGGAGACGTCATCATCAGTCATTGTACTATTATGAAACATAACGATCGGGATTTGCAGAGAGGATGAGTTTGGAGTTGATATATGCGTTTTCCTTGCAATGCATTTGTTAGTTTACTTGCTGCGGTATTTATTTCGGCGCGTGGTAGAATACGTGCTGTACATTATGTATTAAACCCTTCCATGCACGCAATGTTGAAAATAGCTGGTACAAAAAAGTACTTCTGTACACGTAATAAATATATTGTTCATTGATCATATTTTCAACGTTTTCCCATTGCTTTATATGGGGATAAATGCTTTCGTCCTGTGCAGAAATCATGCATTTGCGTCTTTTCTGTGTCCCAGTAATAGAGACTAGATGATACAGTATTTTTTTGTTTGTTTATTGGTCCACATATGAAAGTTGCCGTGCATGAAAGTGTTCATTTCACTTTTGTAATGCTGCAGGGTCTGTACTGTTATCTCAAGGACTTGGGCATTTTCATGTATTAAGGTGCGGTGTGAAGATGGGATCACTCACACGTGGGTAGGGTAGGGTGTGGTTTATACCTGGACTAGAGTTTGATTTTGGGATTTGAACTGGGTACCTCCTCGTTACAAGCCCATATCTTTAACCACTGGACCAGAGAAAAACATCTTAACTTTAATAAAAAAAAATTGTGGTGGACATTCTCTCAGTTGCTCTGTTTTAATTGTTCCAAGAAAACAACTGGCAATATGGCTAGGCTTAACCTCTGCAACACAGCTTTGACCTCCACAATATGGCTCAGAGAAAGACTTGGTGTAAAATTACCTTGAACAAGCACACTTACCTGTTGCCCCTGTACCTGTCCCATCTCAGCGGTCAATCCCACCTGCGTGTGACTGCGTTTGGGAAGGCGAAGTACTTGCTTCTCAAAGCGGCCAGCCAGCTACGTGGAACACAAATACAAGCCTGTGCAAATACATTGCAAAACACTCTCGTCACTTCCTCAGTTACTGTTTTCCATTGTCTGCACTTTCCGAGAGACAGAGAGTTACTGAGTCTAAAAATACACTGCCAAACATGCAAAGGTGTTTGTACCCACGATGACTGCTGGTGTTTAATTAAAACAAGCTGGAGAGGTGTTTATCAGCAGCAGTCTGGCCTATACTGCAGCTCCTTTATTATAAAAGATGCCACATTTTAACAGGTGAAGAAAATCCCTCCCAGCTCCCATCCTTCGTACCTTGTGTGGGTTCAATGTATTCTTCACCCCCTCATCATGTAAAACATTCACTGTGGTCACACTGAGTGCTTTCAACGCAAGGTCACAGTCCAGGGATGTAAATAAGACTCCCATTGCATAGCAGTTGGATCCATTTCTCATTCGACTATAGGCCCTTTAGTGGCTGTGTGCTCACTTGTACCATGGTAGGTTTCCTCTACATTTTAGAATGCATATATGATTTTTTTCAAAGTTTCTGATTTCTGCCCGATTTAACTTTAACTGTAAATCAAAAGACATGTATTTGGGTGTTTAATGAGTCATCCAAGTGGTTCAATATTATCAGTACAAGCTTAAAAAAAAAATCTCAACCTTATATGACTGTACCAGGGGTGGCCAAAGTTGGTGCTTCCAGTCCTGGTCTTTGTTCAAACCCTGATTGTTTAATTGAATCAATGAAATCTCCATCCAGACCCTGAAGTAGTTAATTATCTATGTTATACCTGGAGTGGAATGTGCCTCCAGGACTGTAATTGGGCACCCCAGGACTGGAAGTTACAAAAAATTTAGCACTTCTCTCATCCAGCTCTATTGCAATCACATTAGTGACTCTGGTCGGAAGGAAAAACACACCGTAACATGTTTTTAAATTATATTTATTATAATAATTATGTATGAAGTATTCTGCTGCATTCAAGTAAACAGTAAAGAGAAAGAAACTGTGAATACATGCTTTTCCATACATTTCTCAAATCATTTGTCTGTCTGTGAAGACTTGAAATCAAACAGCAATGAACGCATTTCAAAATCTATATAGTGTAAATCGTTTAAAAAAAAAACAAACTAAAATCAATTTTTTCATTCAAACAAAATTACAATGTATAAATAATGTACAAAACTACCAGCCATTAAAATAATATTACAGAAATAAAACAAAGAAAAAAAGGTTTCATTAACCCACCCACATAGTAAATGCTAGACAGATATATTTAAGGCATTTAAGAAGTAAATGTCTAGTGGACACGCGTAGTGTATTAGAAAAGACCAGGCAGCACTAAGGTGAATAAACGTCATGAAAACTATTCTTCATGTTGCTTGTGATATTTCCAAGCACTTTTCTCAAAGCAATAATGTCTACTGCGAGTAGATTTAAATGACATTTTCTTTATTTTGTTTAGTTTTTTAGTCTGTGTTCAGGTGCTTTCACCTGAAAAATCCTTCATCTCACCTTAAACCCAAAACATTAAAATAAAAGAGAGAAATGGCTTTTCAGCTGCAGGGTATGAATCACAACAGAGAAAATGTGTGTGTGTGTGTGTGTGTGTATATATATATATATATATATATATATATATATATATATATATATATATATGCAAAAAAATATTGGCTGCTATTACCAGCTACCTGGAGTCTCCAGATAGAATCCTTGCTAGAGCATGTGTAAGGTGATTACAGACAAAATTCTGGCATTGTCTGTAAACCTGTATAGAAAAAACTCCAGAGACGGAGGTATGCACCATTATTTGAACAATGATATCCTGATTATTTGCCCGTTTGCTGTCTTCTAACTCAGTGTAGTAAATAAGTGCTCTGTTCATTAAAAAGCTGTAAAACATTATTTATTTATTTATTTTTTACCCTTAGGTTAAAAGCAAAAAGACACATTTCTACAGCTCCTTTCATCCGAGGCACAGAGATTCCCCGAACACTACAATAGTCTTTGTCATTGACGTTTCCCTTTGCTTTTTCACACACAGACATCACTGCTACCCATACTGGCCTGGCTGTTGAACTTGTATCTTGGCACAAAGTTTGAACGAAATAAAATAAAGTAAGATAACCAGACACGCAAAGGGTCAACATGACACTAATCATACAGGAGTGCTGTGCATTAAAAGATGCTCCTTTCATGATTCTTCAGTAGCAGCTTGAGGTCTTCACTGTGCAATACATTTCGACAAAGCACTGAAGAAGGCGCGAGGAAGGGGCTGCTTTTTTAATTGGATGAACCAAGAACAGCATCACAAGCATCTCATTAATAGCATCAATATCCATAAATACGACCATCCACTAAGTTTAACAGTCCATCATGAAATGAGCATTTGAGTTTATTATGGCTCACAGGAGCAGCCCATCAGGACCACATGGTTTTCACTGCCTGCATTGGCGCGATACGCACTATCACCCGAGTGTCTCCTTACTCCTCTAGAAAAGGGGTGGCCAACCCTGGTCCTGGAGAGCGTCAGGGTCTCCCAGTTTTTGTTTTACCCCAGCCTCTCAATGATTTAACTGACTTAATGATTGGGCTTAATTGGTCAGAATTACTGTTTGTTCCAGGTATTTAGTGATTGATGATTTACAGCTACCTACAAAACGTGCAGGACTGAGGCTCTCCAGGAACATGGGCCACTCATGCTCTAGACAATATGTGGGTTTCATTTGGCTGGATGGATCGAAATTTCAGCATCGCTACAAGAGCATGTCTAGGCTTTACAGCTCCAGGTAATAAAACTTTGTTTCATACACCATGATACCTTGTTTAATGTCCTCTCTGCTGGCTGTTACACATTACACAATCACCCCTCACCTGCAACTCGGTTACTCGTACTTCGCACTAACGACTAAGCAATAACTTTCAGCCCTTTACAGCATCACTTAACTACGGCATGCTTTCAGACCAGAAAACAATAACAGACCACACCACATGGCCTGCACAAAAAAGTGGGGTAAACAACAGCTGCAGCACATAAAAGAAAGCAGTGACTTCCGTCACTCACTTACTTACTTGCTTACTACATGTCTTGGTATACCTTGGTATCCCTGAAAAGCAAATATTCTTAATATACTTCCAAAAGAAGGGAGGGGGGTTGTACTATACTTTACAACTCAAAAAGCTTCTCATAATGTGACGAGAATAAGACAGAACTATTGAATTCCCAAATCCAATAGAATTCTGTACAGCAGAATTACACCTGGAGACATACCACTCTGTATACTGACTTCCCTAAATATCAGAACTAATTCCACATAGCTTTATCTAGTATCCAGCATACTTGTATCTTTGCAACTTTAACTATCAAAATGTACCTCTCTCACAGAATTCAGATTGATTGTCCTGGATTTTTTTTAGATGCAGGTAACCAAAAGCATGTCCAACTAAAAGGATTTCTTTTTTTTTTATTTAAAGCTCTGGCCAAATGTTTTCCATCACCTAGAATTGTAGGTTTGAGACATCACTAAAAATAAATAAATACATAACTATATGAACATAATTTAGATCTTTTATTTACGTCATGTAAATCAAAGAAACTACAATTGCAAAAGTCTAGTGGAAGCCATAATAGTAGTACAGTATTTCATGTTAGATTTCGAAATGGCACAGTTTTTCATTAGGTACTATGTTAAAGTAATATTGTTCAGCAGGTTTCATTATACTTGAAGCAAAATTAGTTAATTCTACAGGATGATGTAAAATTTTTGGCCACAGCTGTGCAAATACATATATTTAAAAAACATTAAAACACCATAAAGCTGTAATGAAATACCTGAATACACACATGCATACA
>NC_054552.1:879402-904000 GCF_017654505.1 Polyodon spathula | reverse complement strand
TACCTGTCAGGAATGCAAATCACTCAGTAGCATTCCTAGCAATCAGGAATCATTGCCACCACAACACTGGTTTCTATTGCCACTTAGTACTTGATTCACTTCATTAAGCAGATGCCTCATCCTCTGGGAAACGTGTGCTTTGGTTGAACCAGCTGATGAGTAAAGGGGTCCCACAACAGGGAAGTCTGCGTGTCACCATTCCCAGCACAGCAACCAGGTTTTAACGCACAGTGCTGACATCAGAATACCGCTCAAGCAGGGGTGGCAAACTAAACAGGAGCACTAATACAGCGATCTGCAGACACAATCACACAAGGGTCTAATGATAAAATGGTACGATGAAATTCTTCAGTTTCTGTGTGTGTGGGTGTTTACAAGAGCTGGGGGTCATCATGGGTAAGAGGAGACTGTGGAGGGGGAGTGGTTGCAGTGACTCACCCAGACTGACTACAGGGCTTCACTGCATGCCCATGTTTAGAGAAAAGGAATCCTGACCATGCAGACAGAATTCTTAAAGGGGCTGTGCAGCACAGCCTCCCCCATCCACTTACTGGAAAACACCAACATTCCCAGCTATTCCCTTAGAAAAACGGTTTGCTATTCTTTACAATGCTTTATTACACTTTGCAATGCTTTTACAACGGTACACTTTAGTAGGGCTAATATAGTGTTCGTATTATATTTTCACTTAACCGTTTAGACTCAGGAAGCTTGTAGCTTATTCAATAAGTGATGAAATAGTGATTTAATGATACTGCAGGACTCAGGATGCAGTAACTACAGAGCAGCACTGTGCACACAGTGTTCATCCAATACCTCTACCTGTAATTACAGTGCAGTGCAACTATGTCAACTGTGATTACTAGAGGTAGCGTCATTCTGGAAGGCACCGACCGCAATGTAGTATTTTGACTATACTAGGGTATAGGCTACAGTAAATAACAGTGCTAGTGTTTGTATAGCAGCATGTTCTTCTGTGCATTATCACAAGACAAGGCTGCTTTCTAGGTCTAAGCAAAGGTAGCACGAGGAATCAGCACATCCCAACAAATTACTAGGAAAACCATATAGCATACAGACTAGCACATCAGGCACACAGTCAGCATACAGACTAGCACACAGGCACACAGTCAGCATACAGACTAGCACATCAGGCACACAGTACAGCACACAGACTAGCACACCAGACACACAGTACAGCATACAGACTAGCACACCAGACACACAGTCAGCATACAGACTAGCACACCAGACACACAGTACAGCATACAGACTAACACACAGGCACACAGTCAGCATACAGACTAGCACATCAGGCACACAGTCAGCATACAGACTAGCACACCAGACACACAGTACAGCACACAGACTAGCACACCAGACACACAGTACAGCATACAGACTAGCACACCAGACACACAGTACAGCATACAGACTAGCACACCAGACACACAGTATAGCATACAGACTAGCACACCAGACACACAGTACAGCATACAGACTAGCACACCAGACACACAGTACAGCACACAGACTAGCACACCAGACACACAGTACAGCATACAGACTAACACACAGGCACACAGTATAGCATACAGACTAGCACACCAGACACACAGTATAGCATACAGACTAGCACACCAGACACACAGTCAGCATACAGACTAGCACACCAGACACACAGTATAGCATACAGACTAGCACACCAGACACACAGTACAGCATACAGACTAGCACACCAGGCACACAGTACAGCATACAGACTAGCACACCAGACACACAGTACAGCATACAGACTAGCACACCAGGCACACAGTACAGCACACAGACTAGCACACCAGACACACAGTACAGCATACAGACTAGCACACCAGACACACAGTACAGCACACAGACTAGCACACCAGACACACAGTACAGCATACAGACTAGCACACCAGACACACAGTATAGCATACAGACTAGCACACCAGACACACAGTACAGCATACAGACTAACACACAGGCACACGGTATAGCACACAGACTAGCACACCAGACACACAGTACAGCATACAGACTAGCACACAGACACACAGTATAGCATACAGACTAGCACACCAGACACACAGTATAGCATACAGACTAGCACACCAGACACACAGTCAGCATACAGACTAGCACATCAGTCACACAGTATAGCATACAGACTAGCACATCAGACACACAGTACAGCATACAGACTAACACACAGTATAGCATACAGACTAGCACACCAGACACACAGTCAGCATACAGACTAGCACATCAGTCACACAGTCAGCATACAGACTAGCACATCAGACACACAGTACAGCATACAGACTAGCATACCAGACACACAGTATAGCATACAGACTAGCACACCAGACACACAGTATAGCATCCAGACTAGCACACCAGACACACAGTATAGCATACAGACTAACACACAGACACACAGTATAGCATACAGACTAGCACACAGGCTAACACACTAGGGAAACAGTACAACATACAGGAAAACATACCAGGCAAACAGTACAAGATCTGCGTTGAAACTAGGGGTGCTTTGCATGGCTTCCATCATATGTTACAGTTCTGTTCAATGGCTTTCCGCTCCCCAATTTAAAAATGGTTCCAGTGCCACTGGACCTGTGTGATTGTACTTAACTTTTGGTCAAAACTGACACAGGGGTTACGTAGGTTTCCCTTAAGCCCTTAAAACTGGTTTCAAGAACTATCATGTGACCACACTGGGCCTCTAGCCTGTTAAACCACACCTCTGGAATTCACAGCAATCAAAGTTTTAAACTCCCCAGGCTTCTAGAATGTCTGTCGATTAAACCCCACCATTGCTTTTTCCATAAATGTCCGGAATGGTGTTTAACTAGGTGAATGTAGGGACTGTGCACGGACCATGCGTGTACAATGCATCCTGAAAATTGGGTCGTTTTTAAGGGTACAAAAACAGATGCTGTACCTGAAAATCTGCTAAACCTCTGTCTGTGTGTGTGTGTGTATGTGTGTGTGTGTGTGTGTGTGTGAAATTGAATGCAGAAAAAAAATTGTATTATTATTTTACACGTACAGGCTACTTTCAACTATTAAACAAAATGCAAATTTCTCATGCAACCGACTACAAAATATGTTTTACAACTTAAAATAAATCACACGTTGTTTTAACTTTATTATTTTTCTCTACACTGTCTCCTTTGTTGTATCCCTTACAAGCTGCTTCTCTGGTCTGTGTTTACTAGCATGCCTGTGGCAGCACCTGACTGCACATGATGTTTTGATAACCTGGGTGAAAATTATGTAAAATTTAAGGATGAACATGATGACGAGGCCACGCCCTAACTTTCCGACCGACACCTGGCGGTACCGAAGGCATAAAACGTACGATGATAAAATAATGGTGAAACCTCCCCACACAAATAGTCGTTATGACCGCTGCTTTCGATTAACGCTTTGCTCTGTGATCAAAACTGGGCCTTCACTGTTACATTATTAACACTGGCTCTCTTCATTTAATGACCAGCCGGACTGTTATGTCGACATTCCGTGGATGCATTTTTAAAAACACCTCGTTGAAATCAACCAGTAAGTAAAATTACTGTCATTATTGTTGGAAATGAAGCAGAAATGTGTATAATTACAAACAATAATACGAAACATTCCGAATGGCAATTCTAGAACGGACACGACGATCTTGGGCGTTCTAAACTGTACCACACTGATGATTGATATGTCATTTCTAATATATATATATATATATATATATATAATATATATATATATATATATATATATATTATATTATATATATATATATACTAATGCGCAGCTAAACTTTTGGCTCACATCTCTTGGCTAAATTCTCGATTACGTGTGGGGTGTGCGAAGGTGAAACGCATTCTGTAGCATCATACATGCTGAACTCAGCGCACTGTATGTTAATCTTAATAATGTTTTTTTTTTTTTTCATTACCTTTGAAAAACAATGAAATCTTAAATGAACTTTTAAACTGATCTTCCCGTATGCATTAAAAAAAAGGTTAATAATCTGTATTTTATGTGTGTGTGTGTGTGTGTTTATTTTCTTAAAATTTACCTCCACTCGATTCGTCCGTCTTCGGGGACATTTCTATTAAAGTTGGTTCTTTCTCGTTACCCCTTATTTTTTTCATACTGTCCGTCTCTGCCATGCAAAATAACACGAGAATACAATCGCTAATCGAACCAACCCAGGAGCGGGACCCGAGCCTGTGCCAGCCGGTTCGCTCTGGTCCGGTTCTGCTCTGAACGCCTTGGACTCCCTCTGCTCTTGTAAACTGCTATTTTTTTTTTTTTTCTCGGCGTTTTGAGACCGCTTGCTCTCTCTCTTAAAGGGGAGTGGCCAGGATCGGCTAAAAAGCACATGAAACCCAGAGTGACATCAAACGTCCTGCACTCTACTCGTGTTAGTGAAGTACTGTGACTGGTTTTATCTTTTGCAAGATCACACAGCTTCATCGAATCGTGGTTCGGCGTTAAAACCTTACCGATAAACACAGCTTTGTTTGTTTGTTTGTTTTTACTATTTTAAAATATTATCTATGTTATCTGTGCTCTGTATCGTTAAAATCACATTTAGATTTTATTAAGATAGATCACTATTACCTTTGTAATTAAACTGATTATAAAAATAAAAATAAACCTACTCGAAAGAGTAAAATATAATGAAATAACTCGTGCTTCGACTCTGAAAAGGTCAAATCAAACCACGTCGCGCAAGAAGACGGCGGTATTTTTGCAATGTTGCCCATGCTTCCCATGGTTATACAATGCATTCACAATAGCTTCAGATGTTTTGCCAACTCTATTGATGTGCTTTACCATTACCGCTCTACTTTTCATTGTGCTTCATCACACTTTGCTGTGCTTTAACTACGGGAAACTTGAACAAGGGCTGTTTTTATTCCTTCCAAACTTTACACTGTAACCAAAAAAAAAAAACTAATTACAGCGCCTGACCCTTTTCTAACTGATAAATTAACACACACACACACACACACACACACACACACACACACACACACACACACACACACACACACACACACACACACCAGTGTTTATCTCCCATCAACCAGGAATGAAAATAAAAAGCAGCTGTGCACAGAGCCAGATATAAATGCTGAAAGTGTGGCCCATGGCTCTTCTATAGTTATGCATGCCCCAGCTCACAGCCCTGTAATCACACAGCTCCCAGCCTCACACATTTAGCAACATCAAGCCATGGAGTGGTCACAAGACCAGAGCACACTTACTAATTAAACAGCTCTTTCCAGGGAGTGGCATCAAACATCTGGCTGCCTCTGAATGATCCAGGGTGTGTTCTTCCATTTCAGTGAACGATTTACTGGTATACGCTATTTATATATGTAGTGGCCCTTGAAATCCACATATAAAAATAATGATTGTGGGGATGTGTATCTGTAATGTTCAAATTAATGAGTCTTTAAAATAAAGGTAGGTTAGGGTTAAAGGCAGGGCAGGGTGGAATGCTGGACTTTGATATTTGTTATACACAGTTGTATCTTTTGGGGAAAGGATTTGGAACTGCACATGAAACTGACAACCTATCACATGGAATATTACATTGGTATGTTCAACACGCGTGGCCAGTTATTAACACATGGTTTTCATTCTAGTTTAGCATTGCAATTTGGAAGATAACCAAAATACGTACTGCGGCAACAGAACAAACAGATAGTGTGCCATGCTAAACGCACGCTGACGTGTGCAGTAAAGTGCATCGAAAGCATTGGCAGCATAGGCACGCACAAGGATGCTCAGAGGATTATGAAAAAGCAACATAAATGTGGGGCATAAGGAGAAGAAAAGCACACTGCAAATGTATCATGTCTATATCTGCAGGGAGCGAGATTCCACTGTGGCAAGCAGTTTACAGGGCGAATTGGGAGCCTGTGTTTCCTATGCGTGGTGTGTGCATTCGTGATGGAAACACTCACATAGTTTCAAGTGGGAATAGCGGCCGGTCTCCTGCTTATTAGATAGCAACAGTGCTTAAAGGTGTAAATTGGCTTTAAACATTCTTCCCTCTCTTTTGCAAAACAACACGGTCTCAAGCTGCTGTGTTTGGTTGTTGTTGTTTTCTTCACACGGACTCGAGTAGAGCTCCGGTCACAACATGATGAATTTGCTGGCTGTACTCAGTTCAGTTCATATTTTTTAAGGGCATGGTAAACTGCTCCCATGTACAGTATCATGCTTTATGCAGTTAAACAAACACCCTGAACCTAACACTTCAATTATAAACGGTCCTCTCACGACTGCAAAAGATTTGTAGGCCTAATGCCAGCAAAACTGAACTGGAGTCCTAAGTGACAGAAATCTAGCTGGGGCTGGCTTATACTTCAGTAAAGACAACTGGACTGATTGAGCACAGTTTACACACACACACACACACACACACACACACACACACACACACATATATAGTTTGAGAAAAAGGAAGTGATGTGACTGATGTGATTGAAGGAGACTCAGTATTGCCCTCCCTATATAAAGGGTTAACCCTGTGCGTCAGGTTCCACAGCTGCTGCAGCTGCCAGTCCTTCATAAATAAACAATGTGGTAAAGCAGCCACACAAAGCTGCTCATCAGTGCCTAATGCAAACCGGAGAGGAGGAGGAGAAGGAGGAGGTGATGATGTGCTCCTCTTTAACACCTGTGCTTTCTATAGGAAAATATGGAAAATGGAAAATTAATCAAACCCCTGGAAAAAAACAAACAAAACCCTTACAACAAGGCTCTGTGAAGTCATGTACATTCGCCATGGAGAACTGCATTGCTACTTTTGTTGCACATGTTTTCCTGCTGTTACACAATGTGCAGTATGTATTGAGCATGTATACAACACACCCAACAAACTGTATACACTGTGTAGAAATTGCATAGATAACATGAGAGAGATCCACAGTCATATTTTATTTTTCACAAAACACATTTCAGAAAATTGGTTTGTCTGTCGTTATCTATCACAGGCTTTTCCTAAAATACTGCTATGCATTAGACACAAACATTCCCATTCTTGCCAGGGTTCTAATTTTATTTTAATTAACCATTAAAGATAAGTAGACGAAATTATTCAATTTAGGGCAATTAAACAGTACTTGGCACATGTATCTTTAAGAAGTGAATCTATTCGATTGTTATGTATAAATGCTATGAATGACAGCACCGTAGTTGAAACCACTCGCCCATGTAACTTTCCACGTGTAGTGCATGCGCCATCTAGTGACAGAAACACGCAATGAAACTTAATTTGCTTGAAAGGTTTCACTTGCACGAATTCTGAAAGCGTGAAAGAACCGTTAAGACTAGACCCGTTCAGATTTATTTATTTATTTATTTACTTGTTTTTAAACACAGATTGGTTGTCGTTTCTCAAAATGAATTGCTGTTGGGTTGAAAAGCATGCTATTTGCCTTACATTACAAGTAATGGTTTGTGCTATGGAAAAAAATCCAGCTTTTACATTTATGCTGGATTTTGTTTTATTTTTTATTCGGTTTTGTTTTTGCTTTTAGGTAAATTAGATTACTCGATTCGATTACACCATCCATTAAACACTGTAAATGCTCTATCCCCGCTCAGCCACTGACCGACCCGTGTGTGTCCCTGAGCAAGACATTAAACTCCTTGTGCTCAGTCCTTCGGTTGAGACGTAAAACCGAGGTCTTATTGTAAGTGACTCGGGTGCGTTCAGATCTCTAGTGCATTCTTGTGACTCGGTACATTGTGAATGTATGGCTCACATAGCGAGCTATGGACAGTCCTTCTGTAAGTGCAGTACAGCAAAACGAAATTATGCTATAGAATGTCGTCGTATTATTAGGCAGCCATCGAAGCGTCCTTGTGAAAATGTTTCAGCTTCAGCACAGGAAAGCTGACCTAAATCCAAGACAGACAATTATTACAATAACACCGGCAATCGTATTTCCGTTACCTTGAAAAGTTATTGCCTTCAAACGTTTTGTTCTTACTAATTTGGCCCGCCATCTAGTTACTGTTAAAAGTATTTATAATGTTTTCTTATGCCAGTGCTGTAGCGCTGTACCCCCGATTGCCCCCCCACTATCTATGTGTGTGTGTGTGTGTGTGTGTGTGTGTGTGTGTGTGTGTGTGTGTGTGTTACACTACAGCGAGGTGCATTGTGGGGGCTGTAGTCGTTAGGGCAACAACAAGCACCATTCTGACACTGACACGCTGTTCTAAAACAAACACATAACATACTTTATTAAATGAGTTCTTCGGAATTTATTAAATGTGATGTACCTCTACAGAACCCTAGGCTTTCACCCACATGACTGAGTGCTTAGGATAAGTACAGTTAGGCACGACTCCCAGTGTGCATCGCCCTGTTCCGTTTTACAGTGTAACCTGGCTGCTGTAGTTCAAGCCCTCTGTTGAAGATTAGAACTACGATTCCCAGCATGCAGTGGGCGGAGCGCTAACGCTTCTCAGAGTCCGCGGGAAGAAGGGTAAGATGGAAGGTGTAGTCAATTTTGTAAATGTGTTTTTGGTTTTTGTTACATTTCTTCGACCTCAACGGCAGATTGCTGGTTCATCGAGTCTTTTAAATGTTTTTTTTATTATACAGCAAATATGCAAATACATTAATAAAAACCATAAATGCATAGAAAGTAGAGAGACAGCTAGTATTATTTTATTTGAAGCACTGTTATAGCTCTGAGTTGATTGCAATCAAAACGGGCGTGGATTAGCCTAGTTTTATCACAGGTAAACGTCTACGACTTCTCATATGTCGAGATCGATTAGAATTGAGTATCTAATTCATAATATGGTGTACTGTTAGCGAATCAATAATTAGTTAGCATGTTTGTAAAATAAATACCGACGCACCTAGGTTACTGACCTGACAGCGGCACTCTTTTCATCAACATCTATACAGTTTTGTGAAGCTGAGCAAACTCAAGTGTGTGTTTGTTTATTTATTTATTTGTTTATTTATTTTCAATACAACTGCGGCGCGTCCTATATAAAACACGTTCTGAACCATGACGATTCTTCTGTGTTTATAGCGTGAAGGCAATATGGGCTAAACAAAGAAACATATGCTGACACTCTCCGTATAGAGCCATCAGTGATCGAGAGCAGTTTTGCACGGGACAGCATCCGGAATCGGTGGGGCTACAAACAATAAGCAGCTCTCTTGTTGTTTTTCTGTTAATCCTTGACCTGTGTGACATTGCCTTGCGTTGCCCACGCAGCGCACCCTGTTAACTCGTGTGTGCTTGTGCGCAGGGTGCTGACTGATACATTAATGGTGATTGAAACGCCATGGAAGACGCTGGATCAGACCTCAATGCACACAGATCAGCAATCATATCCGAGTTAAATAACGCCCGAACCACCACCCAAAACTTGTGAGTCACCCTGCCCAGTAAGACTGATACCTCCTAACAGAACACCAGAGAGTGGAAAGCCTAGTGGTGGAGGGTTTTAGCTGGATGTCTGAAGACGTTTCTTTGGTCCCCTGTGCGCAGCAATTATTAAGGTCCCACTGAAACCACCTTTTGCTACACATTGGAATTTGGGAGGTGTTAGGTGGGATCCTAATGCCTGCTGCACAAGGAGTGATTCTACAGTGTGGTTTGCAGCCAGGGGAAAGTTAAGCTAGTATGTACTGTGAAACATCTTTTTTTTTAAGCCTTGATTATTTTATTAGCACTTTAAACATGCCTTTTTTATTGATGTTATTTTATTAGCATTTTAAATGCACCGTTTCTATTGTGTTATTTCAGAGTAAAGGACCTACAGGCATTGGTAGCCCTGACTGACCCAGAGGAAGGCAAGTTAATCCAGTCTCGAGATAAAGTGAGCTGACCGAGTTTCTCCAGAATTTTTATTATATGGGACATAGTAATTAAATCATCCTACTTCAAACCTAAAAATCCATGTTGGTTTCTTGTTGCCTTCTGCAAGAGCAAGATTTAGGTCACAATATTAACTTGACAGTGGAGTAATCATAGTTCTATAGAGAGGTGAAGTGGTATAATAACGTACATACTCGCAAAGAGCTGAAAAACCTATGCTTTGAGCTTTTTGTTATTAAACCATTGCTGTGTTTTGAAGAGTAAAAACAAATTGGTGCTCATTTGCAGGGATGGGAGTAAGACTCCTATTGCATAGCAGTTTTCACCCATTCCACGTTTTAATACTTGCTTGATCAGCCACAGTGTACAGGTAACAAGCTCAGGGGTGTCTTAATCCCAGTAAAACGAGGAATGGATCAAATCGCTACGCAGTGGGAGTCTTCTTCCCATCCCTGGTTTGTTATGTGATTGATGTTTTTCCTCTCCAGACCCTGAGCTCTTTGGAGGTCTGGAAGTCCATGTTTGCAGCAGCTGCACTGAATACAGAGTAGAGACACCATTGTAATGAGTGGCAAAGACGCCGACGGGGATGCCAGACGGGCAGTGCCCGGCAAGGCCACAGACTGCGACAGCACGGTGCTTTCAGACACCATCTCCCTGAGCGACTCCGACCCCGAGGACTCCACGGCTCCCTACGACCCTGAAGTGGAAGACTTATCCTCGGACGAGTCCTCCGATGGGGACTGCAGCCCTGAAGAGCCTGCGAGACGCTTTGGATCTGCGTCTGCTGCTACGAAGGAGCCTTTCCAGCTGAAAGGTACAAGCTCAGGCTTCTCCTTCCGCAGCCAGAGCATATTCGACAGCCTGGGGGCCGCTGGCAGATGCGCAGCGCCTTCCCTAGGGGAAGATGACCTCATCGACGGCCCCTTCGTGCGCCCCCTACCCCCTCTGGCCAAGAAGGAGGATGCGGAACACGGGGCTCCCAGGCCCCTCTCCAGGGCCGTGCCAGACTACCTGGCCCACCCAGAACGCTGGACCAAGTACAGCCTGGAAGACGTGCCGGAAAGCAGCAACCAGAGGAACACCGCGGTGGCCCAGGATTTCATGGAGAGCCTGCAGAAGAGGAAAGGAGAGTCGATGGACACTCAGGAGTCCTTCTCTCCATCCTTCAACCAAGAGAACTCCAGCAGCGCGTCAGGCTGCAGGATCGTCTTCTCCAAGCCCAGCAGAGCTGCGGATGCTGCAGAGAAACGGGAGGAGTGCGAGGGGAGGGAAAGGAGCCTGGAGGAGGAGGAGGAGGAGGTGAAGAAGGTGGGTCTGCTACACCTGAAGGAGCTGGATGATGAAGTGAAAGCAGACCTGAAGAGGAAGAGGGCTGATGAGGGGGAGGGAACGGGGGGGCGGGCTGCAGCAGTGGGATTTCACAGCAGCCGGAAGATTAACAGGAAGAACATCCGAAAGACTGTGGAGAACCAGAAGGAGGATGACTAGATACCCACGAGTCAGCCGTGAATAGGGATTGGAGAGGGATGAGGGAGAAGTCTTTTACTAACCTGTTTTTTTTTTTTCCAATCGCAAGGAATGTTTCTGTTGCCCTCCAAACATTGTTCCTTTCATCATTGCAATAGTGTGTTCAGGACAGTATATAACATGTATCGCCAGTTCTCACGAGTCACAAGCAACCTGCATATCCCCTTGGCTCACCCAGACTGCTTATCATTAGCTGAAAATCTTCCTTTAGAACAATGCAGTGCAGGGTAATAATAGCAATAGATGAGCCCCTACCATAGAGTGTGTGTGTGTCTGCTAGCTATCTTCTTTATCTTCTGTCATTTCTTCAATATGCAGATGGGAGATCATGCAAGGAAAGGCTTCCGGTAGCTTGAAACACTGTATTTGTAATAAATTGCATTGTATTCAGATCTGTATATGAAGAACATTCATACTTTTACAATGCTGCAGAAAAATGTGAAACTGTTTTGGTTGTTTGCTATTAGTAACATGTTTTGATAGGTGATTGTGAATAAATAAAAATACATGGAATAGTACAGTACTGTTGAACAATAAATAGATTTTAGAAGAACAAGTTTTGTCCTGCTTAGTGTTACCTGACACTGCATATTTAAACATACTTCTTAAAGTGTTTCCTGACCTGATCGTTTCTGTGGGACTTAAAATGAAATAAAAACTCTCATTGATTTAAAAAAAAAAAAAAAGAGAAAATATGATTAAGACCAGTAATTTGCTTTATTTCTATAGACATTTTTAAGATGGCCAAAACTTGTACATTCCTGGTTTAACACAATCTAGTTTGGTAACTGCGGAGAAGGTGTAGACCGTGGGTTACCTAGTTGGGATATGTTGTTTGTAGGCTAGCTATATCAAACGGCTTCATGGTTTTTGCCTTGTTTTCGTTCCATTCAAGGGCGGTCCACTCAAGGCATACTGTAGACATTTTGTTAATCATAGTTTTAGTTTCATTGTAATGCATACAGTACATACTCCGGCTCTATAAGGCCCGAGACAGTAAGGTGGTAAAGACAATTTCTCTAAAACAAAACATATATCGCTTAAGGTATTTAAACTAAATAAACTTTAAAAATGCTGACATGGACAGGTGTTGCGAGGCGGGAACACGCATCGGAATGTAGATACTCGGGTATACCTGCGACCTTACCTGTTTGTACCTGTCCTGGTAATCTGAGCAGCACAACGCGGAAGCATCTGCTGTTAATAAGCGCTCCCAGCAGTCGCTAGAAAGGGTGCTGGTCGACTGAAGTTCAATAACGAAACATAATGACTGTGTAGTATCGTGTTCTTCCAAGAAAGTTTACCCATTGGATTATCGTCTCTCCTTTCAAGCGTACACATGGAATTTGCAAACAGCAGACCCGACAGGGACAATTCTAGAAGTCAGGTAAATTGCGTTCATCTCCGCGGCAGACTTGCGCAAAGGTGTTATGATTTACTTTGAATTGCAAAACAGGAATACGTACTTCTTTCGTATTATTTAAAATATTTATAAGTTCAGCATGTTTTATGGAAGTGGGGGAATTTAGAAGTCCGTGTTTTACTTGTTTCTGTATTTGCTAGCTCACCCTTTATAAAAAAAACAAAAACAAAACACGTGTGTACTTTTACAGTAGACTCAGGTCTAGTTTCACAAACGGTTTGCTTTGTTTTCACGTTCCAATTTCTTAAAAGTTGTCAACTGGAGAAAATGTAAACTAAGTAAGACATTTTTTTTTAAATAATAATAATAATAATAATAATAATAATAATAATAATAATAATAATAATAATAATAATAATAATAATAATAATGAGGCTGATTTGAGGAATTGTGTTTTAATTTGAACACATTTAAATGTGTTGTACAATTATTATTATTTTTTATTAAACACATTTACCTTGTTTTGAGAGCTGGAACAGAATAGAATTAGTTAAGTTAGAACTTAACTTAGTAAGCACAGTGCATGGCATTCGGAGCAATGACTCATAGAGGATGCAGATGTCAATAATGGAATCTCGAGTAAAGTCCCTTATATTGGATAGAATCCTCAACTTTGAATTTAGCACCGGTTATATTGCCGATGGAAATAAGAGTCTCATTGCATAGCGTTTTGATCCATTGCTGGTTCTACTATGAGTTTAATAAGACACACCTGAGCTTGTTATCTACACACTGGGGCTTATTGGGCTAATTGAAAAACCTGGAATTGGTGGGAAATCAATAGGAGTCTTATTTCCATGCCTGAGTTTACAATGAAACACTTGTTCAGAACTATAAGTGGTTATTCAGGGAGCATGGTGAATGAGATTAGAACTGAAAATAGCACTTGCATAAGTTCCACACTCACTCACAGTTACTCTGTTCAAGTAGAGTCCTCCCTTCGAAAAGCTCACTGCAGTAAAATCTTAGCAAAGCGTAATATCTCATAGTGAAGGCATGGTAAAGAACAATGAGGCAATGTAAACCAGGGGGAACTGTGGTAAATAAAAGGACGAAAACAGCACAAATACAGTGCCACAGTACAGTGGCTAACGTTTCTAAGAGACTGCTGTGTTTTAAGTAGTGCTCAGACGAACCCTGGGATCAAACTTACCCTGTAGGCAAAAAGTAGAACATGTTAGGGTTTGTTTACATCGACCAGTTTATTCTAAAACAAAGGAAAGATAGAAGCTGTTTTTCAGGTCGAGTCCGTGGTTTCATCCCATGACTGCTCATACAGTAACAGGACCCTTGCATCTAGTCTCTGGGGAGGTCACTGTGCAGATGGACTTGGCTTCAGCAAGCTGTTGGTATCTGAGCCTTTTATGATTGTCATAGCGAGTGTGTCGCTGGTTCACACCCAACAAATCAACCAAACAGCTCAGTTTCAAACCCATAACAAGCTGACAAGCAGAATTTCATTAATGAGATCTCTGCTCTAATCAGGGTTATTTTTAGTGTCCTGTTGTTGATGAGGTGGGGCACTTTGAGTATCATCCTCGAAGCATAAGGTCTCAATGATACAACTGTGAATACATTCAATCGGAATTCCTGAGTGTGTGTGTGTGTGTGAGATGTGTAGTGACACATTTCTTCAATGGCTGACTTTACACAAGAGAATGAGCTAAAAAATAAAATAAAACATGTGATCTTCAGTTCACCAGAGAATAAATAAATATAAAGTGATTCGCTTTGGCTTAATTCAGACTAGGATTTTTTGAGTGTGCTCTGTGTGTCTGTGGGATAACAATAAGTTCACTATTGGACATGCAGAGTCTTGTTCCCCAGATAGGTTTTCATCGTGGAATTGTTCAAGGTGGAAATATTCCAGGAGAGATTAAAAACAATTCTCATTGTTTTGCATGCTAACCCAACCCTTTTGCAGTTGCTTCAAGGGACTTAACCAAACTAGTTGTTTATATAGTCAGGTACTGTTAAGTGGTTTATTTGTAGTTTTGGAAAAATGATAACAGGTTAAAAGCTATTGGTTTGTATGCACTAGTATCCACATGGTTTTTAACGCATTCTTGTTTTATGTTTTATTTTTTATTTTCAGGTTAACATTGAGTTAGTGCCAAAAAGAGATCCTGACCACACCAGTGAGACAGACCACACTCCTCTGATTCCTTGTGTATGAACATTATTTATTGATTACTGATGATTGATTGATTGATTATTGATTGATTTGACCAAGGGGCTCAAAATTCATAGATCAAAATTATAGACAAGCAAAGTATTGCCAGATCATTTGGCATACCATATAAAACTGGATTTATATAAATAAATAAATCTAGATATTACACTCAAAACTCCTCAAGCAACACAACACTAAGGAAAGTGTGTTTATTTTTGTTTCTTCATTCCTAGAGTAAATATGACTATGTGCTGGTGGGTAAAGAGTGGGCAGGAGACTCAGAGCATGACAGGAAGCAGAAGGCTTTTATCAAGGCTCTGGAGAATAAAGGCTATCAGACCCAGGTGAGCTGCTGTGGCCCTGGCCTGGCTTCATGCTGTGTTCTGTACTGTAGAGCTGGCTGTTATGAAAGTTTCTTTGTTTCGTTATCCCTCACTGCATGCACCCTGGCAGGGGTGGCCAAAGTTGATCCTTCCTCCCCTGATCTTTGTTTCAACCCTGTTCTAAAGTATTTAATTGAACCCAATTAAACCTCCAGTAGTGAATGATCTCATTTTACCTGTTAAACCTGGAGTGGAATGGCCCTCCAGGAGCAGGATTGGACACCCCTGGAGTCTGCTCAAGGGTAGCGATGACACCACATATCTGAAAGGAAGACAAGCATGTCAAATGTACAGTTGCATGTGATGGCTCTAGCGAACCGCTTCACCATTCTTTTTTGTTACACTGTCATTTTTAAAATCCTGCCGATCTTTTTTCACAATACTGATAGCTTGTATAATCTGGAAATGGCAGGCACTTATAAAGATAATACTGCAGGAATTGTTTAACATATATATATAATATATATATATAGATATAATATATATATATATATATATATTAATACTAAAACACGTGTCTGTGAATGATCAAATATGAATTTTGTGCCAAAAAGTACTGTCAGTAACTGCTTCAGGCCCAGACGAAAATTACAGTTTTGTAACAACAAAAAAAACCTACAAAGTCTGTTGTTAGATTTTTTAAATTGTGGACAAAATGGTTTAAATGTCTTTGTGTTTGTGTTTTTTAGGAACTCAGGGAGAAGAACAAAGTGTATTTTGGCATACTTGCTCCACAGGAGATATTTTCAAAGTATGTCTACCTCCTGAAGAATCCTGATAACTGTTCTGAGGAACAGATGGTATCAACACCCACCAGGTAAGACTGTGTGTGTGATGGGCCATGCTGGCGCTGCGGTGAGAGAGGTTAAAACGAGCCCGGCTCTTATGCATTGTGGTTAAGATGCTCGCTTGCAGTGAGTGGGGTTGCCGGTTCGTGCCCAGACTCTGCCCTGTTGCATGTGTTTTAGTTTGAGTTTAATTTAATGCCACTGCAGCTTTGCAGTGCGCTAACCTTCCCAACCAATCTTGTGTTCCAGAATTCGGATCGTCAAATTTATGCTGGACAACACTTACATTGGAAACGGAGGTGAGTGATCGCTCTGCAGTCTGATTGGCTACTGGAAGTCTACACGGGTTTGCGATTGGCTGTGAGCCTTACAGTAGGAGCCATTCACATTCCCATGGCACAGAGAGGTGTTTTTTTATCCCTTACAAAAGTTTACCACAGTAAATTATAGTTTTCCTATACTTTTTCCATGACTGCATTATGCATTTACCAATTTACCATCGTTTTTGTTATTGCTTTACCATGCTTTCACTGTGCTTTTATTAAACTTTGCTATGCTTTTACTATGGTAAGCTTTCATGAGGGTATTACCAATTGGACAGCTGCTTAGCAACACTGTAAAACCTGCATCACTTGCTTGGTTTCGATGCAGCACAAGACACTTCCTAAAATAAAATGCACTGGCATTCAATATTGATTGAGTGTGACTGAGTGCTTTACAATAATACATACCAAGTACCCCTCTCCTTTCATTCCCTTAGAGAAACTGCATGCGCTTCTGAAGGAGAAAGTCTTTGAAGCTGCGTTTCCTCTGCATGAGGTAAAGCAGTATTACCGCATTTGTCAATATTACCTGCATTTTTCTACTCAATTCATGTGTCTTTGAAGAATTTGAGAAGTGGGAATGGTTGTCAAAAAACTTCCACTAAGTTTCCCTTCCTGTTCTACCACCGCATGTTTTCCAGGAGAGGGAACAGAAGGAGCTTATAAAGAAGTGGGCTCGCTGGACAGCCTGCTTCAAAACACAGCCCATTAATGAAGTCAGGTAAGACTGCAGTACAAGATACACCTACAAACAGCATGGGGAGAACAGTCACAAGAATAGAGAGAATTTTTTTTTTTTTTAAATGATGGCTGCTTTCCATCACTGCGTTGTCATCACCAGGGTCATCCTAAGACCATTTGAACAAAATGTAACAGCAAGAACAACAAGACTAGGGATAAGAGTCCCTTAGCTATGTGAATGATAGCCGATGTCCTGTTTGATTTTTCAGGATGTATTTTGGGGAGAAGGTGGCCCTGTATTTCCTGTGGCTGGGCTGGTACACTTATATGCTCGTACCAGTGGCTGTCATCGGGGTCGTAGTGTTCCTCTACGGACTGGCATTCTTTGAAAGCAACCCACTTATGTATGTATATTAAATCTATGTGAATGGAAATTGACTGTTTTTGAATTAGCAAATGCAGAAAACAAAGCCTTCATTAAGAAATGCTGCTTTACAAAGTCATAATTCCTACTGTCGACATATTGACACACATGCAAATTGTCATTTTTTTCCTGCCATAGTTTCTCTTAAGAGTGCTTTTTGTAAACTGCAAATAATTAACATTGCATTTTACATGCAGCCAAATGCATATTGCTGATTCAGCCCTTTAATATTACGCAATGCAAAAGTTATATAGAGCAATTGCAACAGAGCATGCACATGTATTAGAATTGCCCATACAGTAGGGTTACCATAGGACTCCATGTACAGCAGGACTACACTTACCAGAATGCATTGGGGTGTGAGTTGAAAAGCCCGAACTGACCTTCCTGTCCCAGTGTACATGGAGTCAGATGATAACCTTACCTTCCAGTATTTACAGAAAGCGTCAAGTATATGAAAACACATAATACCAGTAAAGCTTTCAGGAGACACTAGCATTGAAAGGTATATAAGGTGACAAGCCTCTTTTAAAAAAGCATGCAGGGCACCTTTAAGATTGCATACGTTAGACAGGGATCACAGGAAGATGTTTCTCTGTCTGCTTACAGTAAAGAGGTCTGTGAAGGGAACTCCACCATAATGTGCCCGCTGTGTGACAAGTGTCCCGTGTGGCAGCTTTCTGAAACCTGCACCTATGCCAAGGTAAACCCTCCGTTGAAGTCAGCATCGTTTTCTCGCCTCTCATTTGCATTGCAGCATTCCTGCAAGCTCCATGCTCCATTCAAATTTTAGACACATTAATAATTGTTCAACTGCCATCATTTGAAGTTGATTTCATTGGCCGACAGAGACTTCAATTTAAGTAAGTGTTACTGACCACTGTATTGGTTAACAGAATACTTCTAATTGTGATTTTGATCAGTGATGTGTTGGAATTGATTGCAATTGAATGGGAATTGGAATTGCGATTGAGAAACAGGAACAGAGACCCCAGCCCTGGTTTGGGATGCATTTCCCCTGATCACTGGAAAACAGAAGAGGTGTCTGAAACGTACTGATGTCTGTGTGTGTGTCACACTTGCCTTCAAGAAAAGCTGACTTTTAGACTAACTTGCTGTTTCTTGTTTCTTGTCTCCTTGCAGGTCACCCATTTGTTTGACAATGAGGGCACAGTGTTCTTCTCTATGTTCATGGCCTTGTGGGGTGAGTATCCCTGTGCTTGGAGCTCTTTGTTAATACTGTGCAGATGAAAGATCAGGGGTCAGGGCTGCTCACTTCACCGAGAACCAGCAACAGGAGTTTAAGATCGGCTTTCACTAAGTTGTTGACAACTGTTCTCCAGCCAGCAAGACTACTGCTGTATTTACTGGGCTGTCTCTAAAGATGAAACTGTTCTATGTGGTCACATGTGGGTTCAAAGTGTCACACTGAGGGAGGTCCCCTGAAACACTGAGAGCTGAGCTGGGGTGGAGTGCTCTGGAGCAGCTATCTCCCAGGGGCAGGGCTGTGGGTTCGAGGCAGGGGGAGGCTCACGTCCAGGTGTCTCTTCTCATTTCCAGCCACGTGGTTCCTGGAGATCTGGAAAAGGCATCGCTCTCAGGAGGTCTGCAAGTGGAAGCTGAACAACTGGGACGAGAACGAGGTAGCGGCTCGGTGGCCTTTTCAGACGCGTGTCAGAAGCGTTGCCATGAAGCTTATCAGGCTCGTCATTGCAAACTTGCACACAGTGTTATAGTTTAAAGTGATTGTCTCAAGCTTATACTACAGAGTGCATTTACCATAACGTACCACCACTGTCTTCATGAAGCTCGGCTGTGCTTTCCCAGTGCTTTACTGCACTTTGCTGTTCTTTCACCAAGGAGCACTGCAGTACAGTTCACCATCTCTTGCTCTCTCCCCCTCTCTCCTCCTCTCTCCCTCTCTAGGAGGAGCTTGCTCTGGAGCTGATCAATGACCCAGACTGCACTCAAGATCGGTACCAGCACTCGTACCTGCGCAGCGTCCTGGTCATGGTTCTGGTGTGTTTCATGGTGAGTGAGCGCTGGGGTCCCGGGACTGCAGTGCAGATCAGCCCCCTAATAATTCCACATCATGAATCCACAATCTAATCTTATTGCTGAATGTAGTGACCTTAAAAACTGGGGGAATACGTCAGATGGTGCATGTAAGTATTCTTGCTGCAGCTAATGCAGAACTCTGGGTTCGGTGTCTGCGCTGCCCGTAGATCGCACTGATCATTGGGCTGGCCCAGGCGCTCGTGGTGTTCCGGGTCATTGCGACGGTGTTCCTGTCTGACAGCAAGTGGCACCTGCTGAGCGACCACGCCAACACCCTGGCAGTCATTATGGGAGCAGTGCTGCACTACCTGACCATCACCATCATGACCAAGGTGAGCTCGACTGGCCATTGGGAAAAAATAAGAAATGAAAAATGAAGAGAAATGTTTTTGAATAATTCATCAACTCCATTGCTTTCTTTCATATTTCAACATGATATATACATTTGCATGTGTGTGTGTGTGTGTGTGTGTGTGTGTGTGTGTGTGTGTGTGTGTATATATATATACATATATATATATATATATATATATATATATATATATATATATATATATAATATAATATATATATATATAATCCGAGTGCAGACAAGAATTAACTAAATAACGTGCATTTCTAATTCTTTTCTAGGTCAATAGAAAAGTGGCCTTATTTCTCTGTGATTTAGGTATGTTACTTCTAACACATAGCGCCAGTAGCATGCCGTGATTTCTCTTGTTTTTCAATGTGTCATGTAAAAGAGGATTCAACACCCCCTGCTGGTTAGAAGCAGGAATAGCATTCCGTAGTATAGCTTAGCATCAATGGTAATGAAGCACCTGTGGAGAGCTCAGACATGGTAGATTTTTATTTCATTTTATTCCACCTTTGGGCTTGATAATCAAAAAGCTGAATGCTTGTATAATTCCCTGGTCTGTGTTTTCAGAAAAGGTGCGGTCGAACACAGGCAGGGAGAGAAACTTCACTGTCAAGATGTTCACCTTCCAGTTCCTCACCCTCTTCTCCTCGCTCATCTACGTGGCCTTCTTCCTGGGGAGGCAAGACTGCTGCAAACGACTGTGGTTTTATACAGATATACGCGGTCATTACCAGCAATTCTAGTAATGGGTTCATGTCCTTTTCTTTGTCAGGATTAATGGGCGTCCAGGGAGCTATGTCAGGATAGCCGGGATTTGGAGACTGGAGGAGGTGAGTAGCGTTCATCCAATCAGATTAACAGCTTGAGTTTACAATGATTTCCATCACACACACCTGAGCACAAGAAACAAACCCCCTGAACTCCAGTAGGACGATGCTGAGGACAAAGTAAAGAAGAGTCCCAACTTTAACTGTGATAATGATGGTGATGTAATAAACAGTACCCTTTTATTGTTGCAGTTTCTGAGTCCTGAATGGATGCTTTTGTTTTTACCCGCCGTGCCATGCCGGAGTGCATGTTGTAACGCGTTGCTTGTTCGTGTGTTGCCTCGCCGTGCCATGCAGGAGTGCATGTTGTAACGCGTTGCTTGTTCGTGTGTTGCCTCGCCGTGCCATGCCGGAGCGCATGTTGTAACACGTTGCTTGTTCGTGTGTTGCCTCACCGTGCCATGCCGGAGTGCATGTTGTAACGCGTTGCTTGTTCGTGTGTTGCCTCGCCGTGCCATGCCGGAGCGCATGTTGTAACGCGTTGCTTGTTCGTGTGTTGCCTCGCCGTGCCATGCCGGAGTGCATGTTGTAACGCGTTGCTTGTTCGTGTGTTGCCTCGCCGTGCCATGCCGGAGTGCATGTTGTAACGCGTTGCTTGTTCGTGTGTTGCCTCGCCGTGCCACGCCGGAGTGCATGTTGTAACGCGTTGCTTGTTCATGTGTTGCCTCGCCGTACCACGCCGGAGTGCATGTTGTAACGCGTTGCTTGTTCGTGTGTTGCCTCGCCGTGCCATGCCGGAGTGCATGTTGTAACGCAGTGCTCGTTTCTGTCTCCCTCCTGACAGTGCCACCCCAGTGGTTGCATCACAGACCTCTTCATCCAGATGGCCATCATCATGATTCTCAAGCAGACTCTCAACAACGTGTTCGAGTTCATGTCCCCGTAAGTCAGTGTGGTTTTCCCATTCAAAACTTTACCGTGTTCACTTTTGCATGGCTGTCAATTCTGCATTTTGGTATCCTGACCACTAGGTGGTGCACACTCTCGCACACACACACACACACACACACACACACACACACACACACACACACACACACACACACACACACACACTGGATGGTATCCAGGTATTAAAGGTCAGCTGATTGTTTGACGTTGTTACTATGGAAGCTGTATCCCTGTCTGCTCTTCTGTCTCACTCTGCAGCTGGGTGAGTTACAAAATACACAATCTGCAGGACAAGAGTCACAAGGGGGCCAGCGAGTCAAACTGCATCCGGAACTGCTGGGTGCATAACTACAACATGAACGAAGTCAACGCCTTCAGCCTGTTCAATGAGTTCCTGGAAATGAGTAGGTTCCATTCTTCATCACAGCACAGTACAGGAATAGAAGATGCCACAGTCTCTGTGTCTCTCTGTGTGTGTCCCTGACAGCAACTTGTGTTCTTAGGATGCAGGCTGGCTGCAGTTCCCCATTAATAAATAATAGTAACGGTAATAATTGATTTGTTATGCAGCCGCTAGCCTTGGGAACTCCCTGCCAGCATGCACTGTATGTGTGTATTTATTCATGATTTGTCAGGTGCTTGTCTTGGAAGGTGCTGTGTAATTGCTGTGTTGTTGTTGTATTTTGTCAGGGGGCATATACATGTACCATAATAATTACAGCTAGATATGGTATTAGGACATAGATTAGTGTCATCCATAAACAAAAAATAACAAAAATGAATTGTTGTGTGACATGAATACAGTGCTGTACTGTGCTGGCTCGTCTCTACCATGTACTGGGCACCACCAGTATCACTATTCATTCTACAGGCTTGTGAATTCCCCTTTATTTTGCATTGATATTCTCAATGGTCATATTGCCCAGACTGCAATGGTAATTTTGCCACCAGGCTGTTTGTATTGCAGTGATCCAGTACAGCTTTACCACTATATTCGTGGCTGCCTTTCCTCTGGCCCCTTTGCTGGCTCTGATCAACAACTTCTTTGAGATCAGACTGGATGCCATCAAAATGGTCAGCCTGGAGAGAAGGATGTTTTGCAAGAAGACCAATGACATCGGTGAGAGCAGTAGGGATGAGTGGCACCTGCAGTTTTTGTAATCAGTGAAACTGCATTGTCACATGACCCCCCTGCACAATGTCCCCTTCAGTCACTGCATGCAATATTGCACCATGTTAAGTTTGCTGTCTAGGTATCTATTTTATAGTGCATATATGTTTTTATTTTATTGTATTTATTTTTTTCCCAAAGTTGTGGCAGAGCAACTTCTCGAACTCCACAAAGTTCACACAGAACCTTTTAAAAAAAAAAAAAGTCTAAAAATGAAATTAAGAAACCATGACATAAGAGGATAGACGAGCTGCAAAATTACAATAAACACTGCATAGAGTTTAAATACAGTGTGCATTTACTTTATTTTGCACACCAACATTAGATGCATGTGAATGGTTGCCCAGCTACAGTGCAGTCCTGGCTAAGCCTGTCTCGTGGGGGTGGGGTTGTTGCAGGGATCTGGCTGCAGGTGCTGCAAGCGATTGGGGTGCTGGCAGTGATCGCCAACGGGCTGGTGATTGGAGTCACGTCAGATTTCATCCCCCGTCTGGTTTACAAGTACATCTATGGGCCCTGTGCTAAAGGAGCCGTGGACATTGAGTAAGGCAGCTGTGCACAGCGTCCCTGCTTCTTTCAATAATCTGGGGTTGGGTAAAAGAAGATTAGCGCAGTATGGGTTTAGTGTACAGTTAGTACTGTTAAGTGCTATGGAGAAGGATGCAGTTTTAACAGATTCTTTAGAATTCTTTACCAGGAATAGAAAAGAAAATTGTTCATGCAGAGGGTCGATGCACTATGAGAACTGAAAGCATTATCTGATACTCAGGTTTGTGATTGGGAAGTAGTTCAGCAAATATATACTAGCACCCTACATGCAACACCTGGGCAGAACCTGTATATTAAAAGTGGCACAGTGATGTTTTACACTTCAGAGTAGAATTGCCCTGCAATGTACAGTGCTGTGCTCCCGTCCCTCGCCCCCTCCCCAGTAACCCAGGACCACGCCTTTCCCTTCCTCTCTGCAGCTGCATGTCCGGGTACATTAACAACAGCCTGTCCACCATCTATATGAAGGATCATAACATCCAGGGGGACTTTGAGCCAGGCCAGCTCATCTTCAACGGCAACAACGTGACCCAGTGCAAGTAAGCAGGGCAGAAATTCACTGCCATTGTGTGAAACAAACAGAGAGTTCCAAGCAGAGTTCTTACAGTTACCATGGCGATATTGTGGGAGCAGTAAGTTACAGTGAATTGTGATGGTCGGCAAGGCAAGCTGATCTCTCTGATTGATTGATTGTGTTTGGTTTCCAGGTACAAGGATTACCGCAGTGATGATGACTATGCCTACACGTCTCAATTCTGGCTCATCTTCGCTGTGCGCTTTGCCTTTGTTTTACTGTTTGAGGTAACACGCCCGACATTCACAATCTTCCACTATAAATGATGTTACCAATGCGTCTGTTTCTTTTTTTATTGATTGATGTATTGATTTATTGAAAAACGTGGTGATTTAAGCTACTGTTCTGGTGTCAAATCTTCATAAAATTATAAAACTGGCAACTAATTTTAGGGAAAAAGTTCACACGTTCCTGATCCATCTGAAAGCCTTGTTGCTGAATGTTGCACAAGGACTTGTAATTGTTGAGAATGTCTGTAGAGGTGTTCAGTTGTGCTGAAGGTTATTTGCTGCTGAGCGGGCCCTGTGCTCTCCTGTC
>NC_054552.1:866902-869402 GCF_017654505.1 Polyodon spathula | reverse complement strand
AATGAGGCAGTTGTGAGGGAGATTTGAGTCATGTAACTTTGCTTGCCTATTATGCAAGTTCCTACTCGACTACAGCGCTGCTGCTTTCTAGCATGTCATCCCAAACCCTGCCTCCCGCAGACCCCCTCCTCGGAGTTCTGGAAGGAGCTAGTCCTGGTGATGCCCCGCAGTGTGACCTACAGCAGCACCATGGCCGACCCCCAAACCCTGCTGCAGGACGACAAGGACCCCATGCTGACCCTGGACCCCGATTACCTGGACTGCAGGGCGGACCCCGACCCAGAGGGAGACCTGGGTGAGTGAGGGCACCAGCGATCCGGGAGTGTAGCCTTGAGACACGGCTCCCCTAATCAAGGGAGCAGTGTAGAGAAGTGTAAGAAAGCACAGCAGAAACACAGCGTAAAAACAACAGACACACCCAGCCTCCACCCTGTTACACACAGGTGCACTAAAATCATAGTAAATGCACATTGTAAGAATGGGAAACTTGATAATATACTTTTGTAAACATTTAGCCCAGACGAGCGTATGAAAGCCCTTTTCACAAACATTCAGTTAAACATTGCATGCATGCCAGTGCAATGGGTCATTCATTCAGGGCAGGTTAACCAGCGCACTGTATTCCATGCTCATGGCCTGTGCTTACAGTGCCTGGTGTGCTTTGTTAGGCCTCTGTTTATGTACAGCACAGGTGTGTCTTTCACAGTGTTAACAATAATAACACCAGCAATGCTGATAACAGACGTGATGCGCTGGGTGTCAATAATTTCTGCACCTACTTGTTTGAGGACAATGCCTTTAAGGAAGCTGTAGTAACTGTGATTGTTTATGTCTTGGACTCCAGGCATTCGAGTCCCTATTTATAAAGGCCCCCCGCCTAGAGTATCTGCCCTCCCCTGCGCCGACCTCCCCTCTGCCACCCCAATGGCTGAGCTGAGACCCAGTGAAATCGACATCTCCGACCTGGGCTCCCGCAGCTACGCAGCGCGCACGGACTTCTACTGCCTGGTGACTGGCGAGGACGTCTAGCACGTGCTTCCGAGAGAGAGAAGGCGTTACTGAACCCTCACGCTGGCGTGTCGGAGGCCTGCCCTTCTCTTTCATAGCAGCCCAGAGGCTCCTGTGTTTATTGCTGTGGCCGACAGATTTGTTCTTGGAAAGGAAGGATTGTTGCGCTAGGCTTTGCACTAAAACTTTTCCCCACACCCCACAAGTATCTGATGCAGCATCCCTGCTTTCCTGTGAAACAAGCGACGGCAGTCATAATACAGCAAGCAGGACATGAAGTTTATAATCGTGAATGTGTGAAAAACGTTTTATGTTGATGAAATTGAAACATGATCCTTATTTTAAACCAGTTGATTGCATCCTAAAATCAGTACACTTAGTAATAGACCTTTCACAGTATAGACATGCATACCGCTACACATAAATCTCTCTCTCTCTCTCTCTCTCTCTCTCTCTCTCTCTCTCTCTCTCTCTCTCTCTCTCTCTCTCTCTCTCTCTCTCTCTCTCTCTCTCTCTCTCTATATATATATATATATATATATATATATATATATATTATAATATAATTACATATCAAAAAAAACCTAATATCACACTAATGACATCTCAAGTTTACTCTGAAATAATTTTTACTTTATCTAAGATGACTGACACAACGTGCACGATCTAAAGAAAGCAATGTGACACTGTCTTACGTATCGCTAAAGAACAAAATAAAGGTAACATAAAAGACAAACTGTTTGTTTTTTGAAGGACTTTTGACGGATGGGTTTAATAATTTATATATAATAATAATAATAATAATAATAATAATAATAATAATAATAATAATAATAATAATAATAAATAATAATAATGTAAACTGTGTACAACAACAAAGCTAAAAGTATAGTTTCTAAATAAAATCTTTACAATTACGAGTGTGCAAGTTGCCATCATTTTCGTTTAAATGGCAGTTTGTTTTTTCCATTAGGGTGGTATGCGGGGAAGCGGTGCTGTGTTTGGTCAAATGGTAAAGGTGCAGATGTACAGTCATGTGACCCCTGTGTACTGTATTAGGTATTTATATCACCTTTTCTTGATCTGGGCTGTAACAGATACAGACACAGACACTGCATTAGAGTTGTAAATAGTTTCTATTGTCTTTAATAGAATAGATTCTTGCACTACTAGTAATGGCTGTAATCAACCAGCAGATGGCGATGTGAGAATACACTCTAGTAATGACTGTAATCAACCAGCAGATGGCGATGTAAGAATACACTCTAGTAATGGCTCTAATCAACCAGCAGATGGCGATGTGAGAATACACTCTAGTAATGGCTCCAATCAACCAGCAGATGGCGATGTGAGAATATACTCTAGTAATGGCTCTAATCAACCAGCAGATGGCGATGTGAGAATACACTCTAGTAATGGCTCTAATCAACCAGCAGATGGCGATGTGAGAATACACTCTAGTAATGGCTCTAATCAACCAGCAGATGGCGAT
>NC_054552.1:806902-861902 GCF_017654505.1 Polyodon spathula | reverse complement strand
TTTAAAATCCTCCTCAGTTACAACATTCTGCCAGTCAGTGGCACCGTGTCTAAATTAAACATTCCAACGAAAGAAAACAAAGTGAATGGGAGAGGTTAAATGGGATGAAATATTAGCCACATTGCAATAATAAGACTTCATTCAAACATAAACTATGAATGCGTAGCCTTGTTGGGGTCGGACTGGGTGATGGATGCTGGAGATTAATCTTTAGCGGCTGTTTCAGAGCTGTGCTGGGGTCTCGGAAGCTACTTTTTCCAGGGCTTGTAGAAGTCAGATGCTCTCCATTGAAAGCATGCTGGTGTTTCTCCTGTAGAAGTACAGTATATCGTGCTGGTCCTTCACAGATCACAGACAAAGGAGTCCACAGAGTTCTATATACATTAGAAACCCTTAGAGGCAGTTATCTGTTTTTCTTCTGTTCTTTTTGCTATTATAAAAGAGAATGACTAGAGTACAAGCTTTGTATAAGAAAATGTATAATCTACAAAATACAAAAAAATATATCCAGTAGTCTGAGCACAAAAAGTAATAAAATAAGAGGAAAAAAAAGAAAAAACCTCTCAGACGCTGATATCGGCAAAGTCCTCTTTCTTAAATCCTTTCTGTAAAACAAAAGAAACCTTAGTGTAAGTAAAGGAAGGGATGTGTGCATGCAACTCTTGAATGGTGTAGCAGAGAACCAGGATTAGTGGGGTCACTCATAACAATAATGTTGCATATCGCTCTCTTTTTTATTACTCTTCTAGAAAACTTCTTAAATTCTGGGGGTGGGTGGGGTGGGGTATGTGGTTGGGAGACGACATCAAACTGATAACTGGTTTCTCCCAGAAGCACTTTAGGGAAACGCCCTGTCAATTATAACAACCAAAAAATACCTCTCTCCTTTTTCAGCATTTCAAAACATCTATAAAACCCTGTGAGACACAGCTGGGGCATGTTTCGTTGTTGTTGAAACTCGCTCTGCTAATCAGATGTTTCGTTGGCAGCGAGCCTTCCCTTAGCCCTGTGAAAAACTGCAACACAGAGGGGGCAGAGAGAGGGAGGGAGAGGAAGACAGAAGGAGTGAGAGAGAGGGGGCAAGGAGGGGTGTGAGCCAGCGAGGGAGGGTCCCTCCTTGATTCCAATCCCTTGGTGAGACCATGCCCCCAGGGTCCTGCTTCCTGAAAATTCCATCTACGTAATCAGAAACAAAGCTCTGAGCTTGGGTAGACCCCGTCTCCACGGCAACCGAGCACCCGAAAACACTTCAAGCCGCTCATTGAGGGGCCCCATTGTTCGTGTAGTATTACACAGGGCTCCCCCCACACACGCACTCACCAAACGTAACAACATTGAAGAAACTAAGCCAAGTAAGGCTTTTGTAAATGATGTGCTACTGTATGATGAGACAAGCTTGCAGGGCACAGCGGCCTCTTCTCATTCCTAGACTTCTTCTTATGCTGTTTGCACAACACTGCACTGTTAACAGGAGCTCCCTCCACTACCTGCACCACTTTTCATCTACAATAAAGACCTTCAAAAAAGAAAAAGGAGGGGCTTGGTACAGCGATGCTATCACTAGTGGCAATCTCAGATAAGGAAACTGATTATTAAAAATTTGGTTGGCACACCTTAAAACAAACAATGTCTTTGTTTCAGCGAGGTGACTAAGTTTTAGAAATACACTCCATGGCTACTACACCCTAACCATAACTACATGGTTACTACACCCAAGAGGGAGAGGGAGGGACAGTGGAAGAGGAAGAGGGAGGGTGTCTGCTTACCAATTTGTAGTCGCGGTGCAGTTTGTTGTAGGTGTACATGTTTCCCAGAACAGTCGCGGCTGCCTTAGCTGCCTTCTCTCTGGAGGAACTGAGAGACAAAGAAGAGGGTAAAAAAAATTAGGAGGAGAAGAGCAGGACTATGTATAAGGAGCTAATGTCTCAAAAGGTGCACATTTCCAAACCCTTGGTTTTGGTTCCTTGTCTGTAGTATTTGAATCTGTTTGAACTGATTCCCGGGACAGGAAACCCTAGTTTCAGCCCATTTGGAGGAAATTAAAACAGACCACTGGACAATGCAGGTTTTAGATAGGCTCTCTGTCTGCATTGAAGCTAGTCGGATGAGGCAGGACTGAGGCAAGGGAAAGGCTGCCCTGTGCTTCGCGTCCAATGTGTGCTGGAGTGCTTGTGGAATCGGATCAGGGATCTTTCCTTGTGTTTTGTCACACCTGCTCCGGTTGTTCTTGATCGGCACGAGTTTCTGCAGCCCGTCGAAGAAGGCAATGTCCCGGGCCGCCACCGAGCTGCCCATCACCAGGTTGTTGAGAACGCCGCAGATGTTGATGATGACCTCACTGGAGAGTTCCGCCTGGCTGCTGTCACTAGGCAACTTGACTAGCAAGTTTTTCACTACCTTCGTTGCTAGGGAGGAGAGAGAACAAAAAAAAAAAAACTTTAGTTGTATGGTATATTTTTTTGGGTGGGGTTGGTGGATTCTGAAGCTGGTCACTTGTTTCATTCCCCTGGTTTCGGACTCACCCATGTCGTCTTTGTTGCGGGCGTAGCGAGACAGGTTGCGTAAGAAGCCGGTCAGCGAGCGCAGCTCCTGTTCGTTGCTTGTTCTTAGATTGTCCAGGATGGTCGGCAGGATCCTTTCCTGTTCCATGGCTACCCGACTCAGCACTGAGGCCCACTAGCAAAACAACACACACAGTATTACTTCTATTGTTAGAACTCATATTACTGTAATATTATTGGTTTAACAAAACATGCATAAAATACACACACACACACACACACACACACACACACACACACACACACACACACACACACACACACACACACAGACAGAGGCATACACCCAAGCACACACAGACTCATTTGCAAACAGAGACACACAAAGACAAACAGACACACACACACATGCACAGACGCTAACAATGACACACACTGACACGGACAGCCCCGCCCCGCTCTCGTACCCTCCTGTCCCCAGCTGTGATGTTCTGCAGTGCCCCGGCAGCTGCCTCGCGTGTGCTGCTGTTGATCTCGCAGCGCTGCAGGACTCTGTTGTACACACCCACGATCTGGGGGTGCCACAGCCACTCCATGCCCTTAGGGTCCTTGGCCACCTCAGAGAACGTCAGCTGGTCATTCATCTGGTTCTGAAGGGAGAGAAGCCACAGAGGGGTCAGATTACATGCTTAAAACCATTCAATACCCCTTTAGATATTTTGCATTGGCTTCTTCGTCAGAACCGTCTGGAACCATTAAACGAAAGCAAATTGTTTAAAAAAGTTCAGTTGTTTCCAGTCTGTGGTTGCAGGCCTGTCCCAAGCACTGCCATGTTCTTGCCCCATATGCGAGTCTCACATAGTAAAAGCAGAAAAGTGTAATAAAGCACAGTGAAAGCGTGGTAAAGAATAGGCAAGCATTGTAAAGCACATAGAGGTACGATAAAGCATATTATAAAACATGGCAAACCAGGGTAAACTACAGTAAATGCAGAGAAAAAATACAGTGGTAAACTGTTCTAAGGGACCAGGCAGCGTGGTGTCCGTTACCTGTTTGGTTTTCCTGCTCTGGGGGGTGAAGCAGCCCATGACGTCACCCGGCTCCTCGTCCTGTCCGCGGGACGGTCCCTCCAGCTGCATGGATGCCAAGGGTGGGATCTCCGTGTAGAGCTGAAAAGAGAGATTGCGCAGGATGCACACCGTGTTCTCCACGCCCTGAGAGAGAGAGAGAGAGAGAGAGGGGGGATCTAATCACATGTGCCAGCAACACTGTAAAGCTTCACCACCCAGACTAAACAATTTTAATGTTACGAAGAAAACTAAAGGTTTAATGGTGCAGGCATCAAGAGTGCCATTATAGCACCTATGGCAGCATTCAAATAATTAACTATCAACTTGCTTCTTGGTTATTTTATAATATCCATGCTGTTGTTGTTTTTTTGCTTTCTTTTCCAGAAACAAAAGAGGATTTACTTGGCCTCTAGTACTCTAACTGCAAGCTTCATTCAAAACAGCTGACAGCAAATCATTAGCTTATGAAAAATGACAGCAGTGCAAGACTGCCAAAACCTATGCGAGTGTAGAGATTGAATCCATCAGATTTTTGCCAGTGCTAGGGGACATTATTTTTCATTCAAACATGTTGTATATGTAATGCCTCTGCGCTGCCAGTTTCAATGTAATCATATTGGATGAGAGTTTGAAACTAAGTGTATGCACGCTCTCCCTTAGATTTCTTAAAGATAAAAAATGTGTACAGAAATGTTTTTCTGAGAATAGTGGCGCTGCTTGTGTTCCTAAAGTTTCTCACTGAAGGAGCAGACAAACCCCTCCACCTCCTCAGGCCTCACCTTGTCCTCTGCCTTGCCATTCTCCACAGAGCACTGGGTGTAGCTGATCAGGGAGTCCACCAGCCCCCTGCACTCCCGCATCTGCTGACGAACCTTCTCGTTTACTGAGCTCAAGTTTCTGGGGGGAAGGAGAGGGATGGGGACACCACTGTTATCATCCAGAACTTCAAGCCAAAGCACCCAGAGGAACATTAGCAGGATGTAGCCTGATGACTCAACTATAATTAACAAGCAATAAGAGGATAAGATTACTCTGTTACTCTTACTAATTAGAGGTAAGGACATATTTTTGCACAATATCTGTAACTACACAATTATATCAATAAAGGGCAAGGTTTAAGGTTTGGGTTAAGGATGTGATTATTGTTAGGGTTAGGGTTATATTGTGTAAAAAGATGTAACTGTGCATAATAACATTGTAATTTTGTGTAAGTATGTGTATTTACTATATAACTACTATTAGAGTCACTTCATGTAATTTACTATGCTTTCACTGCGCTGTATTACACAACTGCTATGATTTTACTATGGGGACACTACCAGGGACCAGTGAAACATTGAGAGGTTGCAGATGATATGCAGTGTGAGGGGCTACCTGAGGCAGCCGGTGGTGTTGTAGAAGATCTCAGACTCAGAGGGACTCTGCTGAATGTTGGACTGAGACAGGGGCACCAGGACACGCTCAGTCAGCTCAGGCAGGGTCTCGCTGGCCAGCTTGTCCTTCAGATTGTCCTTGGAGGACAGATTCCAGAGGATCCCTGTGAAAACAAACAGGTCAACACAGAGCTCCATGGACACACTGCCAAGGAAAACACTGGGCAGCAGTGATAGCACAGGCAGCTTACAAAGCTCTAGCTCTGCACCACCACAGCAGACACACAGAGGCACCTTCAATAAGCAGACGCACACATGTCTCTCTCAGGACTCAGAGGCAATCCGAGCTGCACTGCTGCTGGCAACCTAATGACCTGGATTTTGTGGGCAACTATTACCTGTGCAGAGTCAATTTACGTGTCATATTACTCTGTGTGTAAAGGAATTGCAATTTTGAATTCTTACTGTGGAGACGATATTTTAATGTGTCGTTCTGCAAAGCCTGTAGGTTATATAGGTTGTCTCACATCCCGAGAAATGTTTTATTATGATGATGATGATGATGATGATGATGATGAAGAAGAAGAAGAAGAAGAAGAAGAAGAAGAAGAAGAAGAAGAAGAAGAAACACAACTCTGCTCCAGTTTGGTTTGACCACAGGTTCACAATTTGATCACTGCACAGGAAGGAGTGTCTGAATACCTGTCTCAACTGTGATCTAACTTACAGAGTTCAGCCAGGACGCACTGCTAGAAATTCCGAAACTCAAACCATCCCCCAGAGGCTCCGTGCTTCTTTCTGCACATCAGGGTGTCTCTCAACAATAAAAGCTCCCTGACCGCCACTGCAAGCATTTCTGCTTCCTTTGCACAGCAGTAACTTGACTCTTTCAAATGCCGCTGAACTGGTTGCTAGCAAGGAATGTGAATTGGGACACACATTTAGGCCTGTCTGTATTAGCAACAAGGGCACATTTTGCTGAAGGGAAAATCTTTAATATTACTCTGGCATTACACGCCTTTTATAATGTTGCACTTGTTTTATTTCTATAAGACTAACTAGGGACAGAGTCTGCCCTCCCCGCTTGCTGTTTATTGCATGGTTAACAGCAGTAGAAACATTAGAAACAGTAGAAACATTATTAGTGAAAGCACAGTAAACAATGTCAGCTTCAAAGGCTCTCCAGACAGTAATAAGAGGCTTGAGGATGCAGAGCAGGTGCTCCTCTTGTAGGTATGTATTAGGAGCATGGAGAGTTGTTCAGGCTTGTACCGAGCACACAGCAGACTCTATGGGTGTGCTATCCACACACATGCAATAAAAGACAGGAACTGGGTGCCTCGGGGATTTGCAATGGAATGGTCCAGTCAATTCTTGCACTGGAGATGCAAAAGAGATTCCTGTCTGCAGGTCCCCTAATGCTATCCATAGTCAAAGAATGGGTTCAGCAAGATAAATACATTAGAGGAAAGGGTTCAGAAAGAAGCAATATGTGTGTGGCATTGCTAAGCTAAGTGAGTGCACAGCAATTTTAGCTCCTGATAAATACCGGTATCAAACAAAGACAGAGCACTGAGATTCCGCTCTGTAGGATAATGTGTTTACAACCCGGCATCAACAGTTAGAATTTTCATATGCAATGTTTGCCAGGTATCCATAATGTTCTTGTGCAGCAAGTCATTGGGCTCACGCAGGGTGGGTGTGGGTACGGTGCGGTTTGGGTGTGGGTGTGGGTGTGGTGTGGGTACGGTGCGGTGTGGGTGTGGGTGTGGGTGTGGTGTGGGTATGGTGCGGTGTGGGTGTGGGTGTGGTGGGTGCGTCTGCCAGTTACCTGTGACGTTCTTGCGCAGCTCGTCGTCGGGCTCACGCAGGGCCTCTATGAGCTGTGGGATGCCGCTCTCCTCGATGAGCACTGTCTTGTTCTGCATGTTGTCGTAGATGAGGTTGCGCATGGCCCCCGTGGCGTAGCGCTGCACCTCCTGGTTCGGGCAGTTGAACAGCTTCACCAGCCGTGGGATTGCCTTCAGGGAGCGTGCCTGCACACATAAACACACACGCTGCATTCACACAGGGGCCATTTCTGTGTGCCTAGACACAACACAGCCGTGGAAATGAAAAACATCTCAAGGGCAACTTGAAACTTCTCTCTCAGTTCTGCTGAGTCTTAAATCTAGAAAAAGCATAAGCTATCTAACAATAGAAGCTCCAAATTTGTCTCTAACTTGTGAGTTTATTTGACGTGGTGGAGTGGTAAGAGTTAGGGGGATTTCACTACACAACAGCATACAGAGAGACCTGAACTAAGCAATTCCCACTCGCCCTTTACCTGATTTTTGGCCTCAGTGCTGTTATAACATACATGCTGGATGTACGCAGCGCCTAAAACTTGCAGTGCTGGGTCAGAGGCAGCCAGACATTCAACAGCAGAGTGCATGTCAATATCATTGAAGCTGAGAGAGAGAGAGAGAGAGAGAGAGAGAGAGAGAGAGAGAGAGAGAGAGAGAGAGAGAGAGAGAGAGAGAGAGAGATATTAGCATCGATCTTACATCACCACACTTTACACTTCTGTGCACTAAATGTGGGAAAGGATTTGGCAATTATGCTACAAGGTCCACAGAGCAGCTGTCTCAGCCTTGCTGTTTTGCAGAAAAGCCTGAAAATGCATGATCTAGTGCTTTGTCTACAGGGAGGGATCTCAGCCAACCAAATCCTCACGCACACCCGGAAAAAAAAACTAAAAGAAAAAGAAGACACTCACCCGTCACTCATTTTCTCTCCGACACTGATGTGCTCCTGCCCATCGAAGATGTCCTTTCCCTTTGTCATGCTCTTCAGACTCACAGTGGACATGGCCCTGGAAATCGGCAGACTGCCATATTCCATAACCACTTTCTGCTGTTGTATGGTGCTGCTCCCGGAAACAGAGCCCAAGCTCATTCTGTTTTGCCGGCTAGCGTTCTGGTTCAGACGACTCAGGGTTCGCATGGCCGGACCTCGGGGCTTCATGCTGTTCTGGTACAGCTGCTCCTCCATCTGCCAGTCCCCACTCCTGCTGGTCAGGCTCCCGTTGATCGTCCTCCCCGTGGTGCCCATCGCACTGACCCCGGCGTTGCTGGACACCATCTGGACCTGGGCGTGCCCATAGCCGTCTCCCCCGAAGCAATGGTCGGAGATCATGCTGCCCTCCCCGTCGTCCACCCAAGGCTGGGTCTGAGGGGGCAAGTTGTTCACTCGCATGGAGCGCATGGACATGGTGTCGGATTCTTGCGCGGCCCTGCTCACGCTGCGCATGGTGGACTGGCTGGTCTGGTAGCCGTAGCCCATGTCATCACTCCCTCGACTGTAGACGATGTTGCTCCCGCCTCCTCCTTCTCCTCCTCCTCCTCTACCTCCCAGGCTCATCTTCCTGTTGGGACTGATTTCCACAGCCGAGCGTGAGCTCCAACCACCGGACCGGGCTGTGCCGTACTGAGACACCTGCGGCCCCTGCGAAGCACATCACACATCCTCAAACAAGATCCACATAGCAACTTCCAACACCCCAGCTAGTGCATACTGGTGAAGGTATTGATCGTTGTCTCTTTGTCTATGTTTCTTATGAGTTTGAACCTTAATAATGATATACACATCACTGGCATTGATCAGGGTAACTATCCGATTCCCTTAAAATAGTAATAATCATCTGTAGTATATTAAGTTTGAAAACAAGTCTCAAAAGCTTACAGCTGCAAAGTTACAATGTTACAAAGTTACAAAGTTACAATGTCACAAAGTTACAATGTCACAAAGTTACTGTGTTCTAAGCTATTTTGCATTAAATTCAATCTAGTTTCTATGTATGTAACCTTGGTCCGGATCACCAATAATTAAATGCAACCAATAAACCAGTAGAGCTTAGCATCACTTAGAACTACAATGTTCTCATGCATTGGCGCCATTGCTCTACTACAATTAAGAAATGTAAGCAAGAAAACACTTGCTGTAGATACAGATGCGCAAAAACATATCACCCAGGATACATTAACAAAACACATATTATTAAGACTGTCTGTTCACTACATGTATAGACACCATCTGTACCAACCCAGGTATGTTTCAGATGTCCTTCTATTCAAGCTCTGGCCCTCCAGGCAGGTATGTAAAGTAGCTGGATGTTTTTGTGAAAAAAACACCTGAGAATGTCCTCCTTTTATTAACCTGTACTGCTACATTGTGCATGCGTGTGATAGAAGCAATGCCGAAAGTGTTCCTTTTTATTGTATGACAAGCTTATTGCCCCACTAAATACAGCATGACGTCATTGGAGCCAAAACCTTGTTAATGGCAACTCCTTTCCTTTTATAAATACTTGGGAACTCCAGAGGCGTTGAACCATACACACAACTAATTGTATACTCACTGCGTCTTTCCTCTCCATGGAGTACATGTGAGACTTGGAGCTGAATGCAGGGTTTACTGTGGCATACTTCATTTCAGAAGACATTCTGTATTCTGTGGGGAGGGAGAGAGCAGAGGGTTGCAGATTGAGCTGCAAAAAGACAGGCAGCATTTACAGAGATCAGCAGAGTCTGTACAGCACATCACCCCAAAAAGGAGACCTCTGTGTGATCTCTGAGGTCATGAAAATAACTGTCTATCATTGTGTTTAAGGGGCAGCAATGCAGCTGCAGTGAAAACATTATTATAAAAACATTTGGAGTTTTTTCTTAATGTTAACCTAACAGTTTTTGGTATTTTACTGATTGAATCAAACATATACGTTTTAACTTTATGTAATTTTTTTGCAGAGAAAAGACCATGCATGTTTCTGTTTTCAGTTTGTTGAGCTTACAAATGCACTAAATGTACTTTTCCCTGCCTTAAGATGTACAAATCTGTAGCTGTAAACAAGGGGAGAATGGGGAGAGCAATTAAATACTGTTACATATTTTGTTACAAATTGATGTTTTTTTTTTAAATACCTTTAAACATCTTAAGTCTCCTTTTTTCTCCACAAGTACAGCTTCTCCTGCCATCTTCGAGGTCGGGCTTGCGAGATATGTGAAGCACACTATCAATCACATACTTGTTATGTGTTTCACATATTACTCATACCTCTAAGAAGTCCTAGGGGTACAGTTCAATACGTTGAGCTATACATTTTTTTAAAGTTCAACTTCAGACAAAGATAAATAAACACCATACTGCAGTGCTGGCCTATGCCCATATTAACGTATGACTGTCCCAGGCATGAATGTTTGACCTGCATCCGAATTTAGCTTGGATGCGGAGGTCAGCACCACAGCTCCTATCTGAATAATGGCCCGTGATGGACAGGAACTGTGCTTAACATCCCAATCAATCCACCAGCACATTGCTCAACTCTGGGATCTGACTCTATGTAGAATTCCTCCAACTGAACCAACATCCAGTCTACTCTCAGAGGCCTGATGTCTCTCTACAGACCAGGCAAGGCCTGAGGTAGCTTTCTTAGCTTCTGAGATCTGACAAAAATTGGTAAGCAAGGCAACGAAATCCAGTGCGTTTCAATTGCAGACTTCAAATCACAACAGAGGGATTTGTTTCTGCAATTAAACCCTGTACAAGATGTTAAGTGAAAACCAAGACAAAGACCTTCACAAACAAAGAAACCACTGTGCAATGAAGCAGATTTGTTTTTCTTAATCAACGTTTTAAACTATGGAATGGCTGTTATTTGGGTATAAAGGTCCAGTTGGAAGATTTCTATACAGCTGCCTTTGGTGTGGAATGGGAATTTCCAGAGCTGACAAAGCAATCCCTGTCCTGGCACCGAAGTGTTAATTGCGGTATTTGTTTGCCACTCCCAATATTGAACTTACAAAAAACAAGTACAGTAAGACGCAGCCTCAGTAGTTCTCTGCTCATTAAATGGGTTGCATTATGGAAACTCAAACATCAGTTTGCTGCATTTTGACTGTACTTGCCTCTACTTGAAACTACAGATTGTCCAACGATCATCCATTAGGCAGCCCTGGCATATCATAGTGCATGTACTTACAGGTTATATGAGTGTCTGTGAAAACCCTGGACAGATAGAATAAAGACAGCAGTAATGGGAAGTGTGTTAATTATCAGGTAATGTAAACTGCCCCTAACCACTTGCAATGCTGATGGTGCAAGTTCTGAATTTCTATAGCCCTGTTGCTTTAGATGTGCTGCCCGGTTCCCTCTGCAATAAGAGGACATTAAACCGATGTAGCATTGCCTTTCAGAGCAGGCTGATTTCATGCACAATCCAACACAGACAGCATGGTTTAAAGGTGTGTTGAAAACCAAATTTTTTTTAGGTTTGTTTGATATTCCAAGGGAACAAACAAAAGCTTACCAGAAGAGCCATGCTGTTCATTTATTTTTTAAACAGCTATGAAGATGTGGTCACAATATCCTTACTACTGACTCCCTCTTTTGCACCCCTACCTCACTCAAACCAGCACCCCTGTCCCGCCCACAAAAGAAAAAAAATGTAAAATGCACGCGGGCAGATTTTTGAACCTGCTGTTACTTTGATTCAATCTAAAACCTAAACACTAATTCATTAGCTAATGTGTTTCAAACACACAAGACAGCCATTGTGCTATAGAGAGGGGGAGAATGTTACAGAGGGACTGGGGCAGGAGAACCAACAGGTATTACAGGGCAAGGGGAGAGAGGAAGACTCCAACGGAAGACCACACCCTCTCCACCCGGCCACACCCACTCCTAGAAGAAGACCACACCCTCTCCACCTGGCCACACCCACTCTCTGATGAAGACCACACCCTCTCCATCTTGCCACACCCACTCCCTGAAGACTCAAAAGGAGCAATCAATTCCTCTATAGACATAGACCACAGAGAGCCTTTCCAAAATTATGAAAAATTGTGGGATGATTACAAAATATACAGATTGTGATATCAGTATTTAATCCTATTTTTCCTTTTTTTAAGCAATGTTTAATTGTATATAAGTCTTAAAGAGTATTCAGATAATTCTGCTTGTTCTCATAATAACAACAATAATAAATACATGAACTAAAACAGATTAATAGTTACTAAAGAGGACAAATAAACCCTATTTAAAATGCATCTTATTCTACCAATGTGAAGCAACCAGTTCCAAATCCTCTCTCAAGCTCTGTGTACAAACAGAACCCTTTCTTTATCATCTAGCAGATATGCTACTGTTTTCTCACATACCCTTTAATCCCTGAAATTAGGCTTGTGTGTGTTTGTCATCCCTCCCCCTCATGGTATTACCAACAGGCCAAGTTTTATTATTAACAACTGTTGAATTTTACCCTTAAGCTTTTGTCCTCGAGCAAAATTTGCTAAATGCTTTGCTCTGAATGAAAAGAAAACAACTAAGATTAGGTGTGCAAAGGTTGTGTTAAATAAACATAAGCAGATAAATTGAGTATTAGCTAGTTTGTATGCAAATCGCACGGGCTCAAGAGTTATTTTATTTAAGTCTTTTTTTAAATAATAAAAGTTGTATTATTGATAATATTTCCCTAGGCTGATGTTGACTTGCATTTGAAAACAGTCTAGAATGGTTTAATGAATATAAAACTTTATTAGTAAAAACAAACTATTCTTTAAATGACTCATATGAGTCCAAGCTTTTGGACCGACAGTAAAGTTACAAACACAGCCCCTTACACTTATGTGCTTGACATTTCTTGTGTCTTAACCTCAAGAGCATTGCTTTCTCTCCCGCTCACAGGCAAAAGCCATTCAAGTTTACAGCTAAATAATCAGGTGTAGTGAACTCACCTGAAACGATGAATCATTTTCTGCAGGGTTGAGTTTCTTTTATAACAACAACCAGAAGTGGGAAATTAAGGAACTAAGAATGAAAACACTGCCCACATGACATGAAAATCCATGCAATAGCATTTTCCAATCAATCACGTTATCAGTATGTGATATTCGCACATTATTTAGGTCGTTGGAGTAAGGGATAAGACACCCTAGTGCCCTGGTAAATGTACGCCAACAACAACTTTTAATATAGCTGTCTTTCAAAAAAAAAAAACATTCTCTAGTGATGCAGGATATCAGAGACCAGATCTCACAGATACTGAGCTACCCAGGAGACCAAAGTGGTGGTTTTGAATCTGCTGGGTCTCAAAAGAAGGGGAAATCTTGTTAATTAGGCTCTTACTGTATACTGCTGGTAATAACAGCAATGCCTATGATGGCACCATAGCCATAGCATTGCACAGCAGCTGGCTGTTGTGTTGCTTGACTTTACACTTTTGTTCCCTGGTTGCTGCGACCTTAAAGACTACTGCATCACATGGACTGATTGTACCTGCTCGTACCCACTTTCCCAGGTATAGGCTTGCCTTTTGTTAATCTATTTGAATTAGAAAAATGAACAACTGATAAAACAGATTTTAGCAAACTAAACAAGTGTTCATAACATATTCCCAGCCACTTATAGGTATTGGCATAATGAAAAACAGAATCATCCGCACTATATAACATGTGCATGGATGGGAAGGATTTTGGTTGTTTAAAAATGTTGCCCACTGTATATACCCCACGACAAAGACATGCCTCACCAGAAGGGAATAATAAATAATCTTAGCCAGTATCCCTTATTAAGTTAATTCACATGAATGTGCTTGCTGTACCCTTGTGCAGTAAGCAGACAAGCTAATCAAACCCATTGCAGTGTTGTTGCCATTTCTCCTTATTCTTCTTGGTGCCCTAGTTTGTTTTGTTTTGTTTTTTGTTTTTGTTTTTTTGGGGGGGGGGGGTTACACTAAAACAGAAATAGGTACAATGCTGGAAAATATTCTGCATGTTGCATACGTTCAAATATTGCAATGACGCGGGAGTTATCCAGTTTAACAATGTGCAAAGCCTGCAATTAACAACAGCTCAGATACAGCGTGGTCTTGTTTTAATTGTGCGCTAAAAGGCTGGAAAAAGCTTTTTGGACACGCTGCGAACCGTGTGACCTAATGGGTCCTTGTTGTATGTGTCACGGGTATGGCAGGTTCCAGACAGGAATCTTTTTCGACAGCCTGCAGGTCTGTTTAAATGGTGAAGCTCCACACTATCAATGCTGCTAATACTGTGCTCCCTCTATCCCTCTCTCAACGTCCTGTAATACTAAAGTCCTGTCTCTTTTATCCAATGCATCATATTTTACAACACTTGATAACCCCACTTTTATTAGTTTCGGTAACCTATAGTGATTGGGTTGAGTGGTCCCGATTATGAGCTAAGAAGCCAAGCGAGGTTCTAAGAACACTGACCCCCCGGCATTCTATATAGAGCCCTAATGCAAGTCAGGGAGGTTCCGATTGCAAAGCGCTTTCTTACAGGTTTCTCTTTATGGTTTGCGTATTTGCAGGTGTAGCCAAGCTCTCAGTGAAGGCAGTAATGGGACAAACTGCTATGCAATGGGAATCTTATTTTCAAGTGTTCCATTATTGTTGAGTCCTCACAGTATACTCTGTTCACTACATATACCTCTGATTAGAACTGCACACAGCTATTATTAACGGCATTCAAAAAGAACCACAATGGTACAGATGGCAAACTTTTTTGTTCATTAATTTACTGTGCCCGTGTACCAAACCGCTGAACAGAATAACTGGTTAATAGAATCAATCGCATAGTGTGGAAAACACGTTTACTTTTTTATTCAATTCCACGTGTGTGTAGCAGTAAGTCATAGCGTAGCGCCAGACTCTTACCTGAAGACGCGCTGGCGTTGCCATTAGCCCTCGGTGTGGCGGCCGAGTTGTGCGCTTTGCTTTGGATCATCCTCATTCGCACTTGTTCCTGCACACGCTGGCTTTTTGCGATCTGGTCGTAGCCGCTGGCCCCGTGTCCGAGATGGATCTCGGAGGGCAGCGCATAGCTGGATACAGATGTATTGCGCTGGAGAGCAGACAGAAATACGCCGTCATGCACGGTACTCATGATGGCGGGATAACTTCTCTATAGCAGAAACTCTTTCCAGAAACCTAAAACCACAAGTCCAATTCTTACAAAAGACGGAAATCTAATGCAAAAAAACCCCCTCATATACAGGGTCCCGAACTGTCACACAATTCAAGTTTGAGCACAGAATTAGTTATATATATGCCGTGTCAATAGTCACTCGAAGCTGTGGTCTGTTTCTTTGCTGGGATCTGAGGACCTTTTATTTATTTTTTTTTTTTTGTTGCTATGGTTGTCCGATAATTGCTGTACTTCGTCGATATCTAGATCTGACTGAACACATCCTGGTATTCTTCGGAGCACTGATCTGAAATGAGGTGGAGCTGCGGTGATGTCATTTCACTGGACCACCTTAAGCAGGTGAGTTGCCAGGGCAGACACGGAAACCCCCCGCGCCACGCCCCCTTCTATGGTGCTCTTTTGCACAGACCTATTTCTTAAGGTGGACTGTTCATGTTACTCCAGTCCCAAAGGTCTCGATGCATTTTACCATTGCCACTTGTCCATTGGTATTGACCTCAGTGACTCACTGCATCGACTGGCTGGCTGCCTGCAATGCTGCAACATTCGCTGTACCTGTGCGCGACTCCTTGGCACAATACAGCACGGTGCATGCTTTCACATACTGGAACGTATATGCAAATGTTATTCATAGCCCATTATTCGAGACTGCTGTAGACAAACTGACTGATAGAACCAACCCGTTTTTTTATTTTTTTATTTTGCTTAACCTGTGAATTCGCAATGCCTCATTCACACCATTTGCATGATTTTTAAGAATTATAAGAGGCTGTTTCTAAGAAAAACAACAAAATAACAAACTGAACGCAAAGTAATTAATCCCTACCCTCCTAATCTGGTTTGTGACTGCCTCACAATGGTTTGCGTCCAATCCGCTTGAGTCAGAGAACACAGAAACACAGTGTGCTTTTGTACTTGACGGTAACGCGGGTGTTCAGTTTATGATTTTTCACTGCTTGTGTCAAACTCAAACACATAAAGCACACACAAGCAGCTTGGAAAATCACAGAAAAACACGGGAAGGTTTGTAAAAAACACGGTTAAACACTTTAAATGCACAGCATAAACACGAGGAAGAAAAATTGCAGAAATGCTGAGCAAATTGACCATGGTAAAACTTTAAAACTGAGTCAAGCAGACAAGCGTTTCGACTGGAGCCTTCTTCAACGATCAATGATCCAGTTCTGGGGATCACAAAGGCTCTGTTTCAAATGGAACCATCATCAAACAATGTGGGTTAACTACATTGACTTCCTTCTGGCATTCTTGCTTGGGATGCTACCTGCAGATGCTTGTGCAGTGTGAGCGCATATTGAATCTTTCTGCAGCTAGGCGAAACAGAAAGGCAAAGGATGTTTTTTTTTTATTTTTTAGATTGCATTGTGCTTTGTGCTTGAAGCTTTCATCCTTTTATTGAAACCTCTCTTTTTCCTTTTTCTTTGAAGTATTTATTCTGGAACAGGAGCAACCTTTATATAGCACACTGCATGCTTACCTGTGGAAATGTTGGGCGTTGCCAGACTGGCAAGAAGCAGGGCTGGGTGTGTCCGCAGACTGTGCCAAAGTATAGCAATTAAAACAAAAAGGTGGACTTTTCATTATCATTAGCTTTACATCTTACTAATCAGAATGAGCAGTATAATAACCTTCTCATCTCCCAGTGGCATAAACAGACTCCCACAGATTCCCTGGCTTATTTGTTTTTTGATGTTCACTTTATTTTCACTTTGATGCAGGTTTCAAATAAAGAACTTAGCAAAACAGTAGCTTGTTGAGAATTTTGTTCTGCTAACGAGAGCCAAGAAAGAAAAAAAATGTTGGCCTTTTTTCAGTCACATCTCGGAGAGAAAGAGAGAGCAGTTACCACACCTGGGAATACAGTCATAAAACTCAGTAAAAAAGTCAATGTGTGGCCGCGTCCTTTTTTTATGTATGGTGTATGCCTGTGTTGCCATTGTGTTGAAGAAGACTTTGTGTTTGTATAAATAAAAGATCAAGTTGAATCCTTCCACACACAGAGATCTTGGCTTTTCAGAGCTTGCAGTTTGCAGACGCCCTTCTTAACAAAAGGGCTGAAGCAGCATCACTGAAAGGCTGGGGTCATGGGATTATCTTCTGGGGATTTATACAGTAGACAGTTCAGGGAGAGACGATCTCAGATCGCTATTGCAACAATGCAGAGGGCTTATCATGCAACCTCTCATGAGCAGAACCCGTTTGAAGAAAGAATGATCACGACTTCCGTAATGTGATGTCCATCCTCTGATGCTGCACTTGGTTAACAGAACAGCTCTTCTGAAGTTGTGCTGAGTTTCAACTCCAGGCTAGTCTAGTGGGCACTGGTTTCACTTCAGTTTAACTGCAGCGGTTTTTGATAGGGGTGCACAGAGAAGGTCCAGGATTCATACACTCAGCGGAGAAACGAGAACATGCAGAGCCGAGCCACTCTCAATAATGAGCTCACTAAATCATATTAATAATATATTGAACCTGAACATGGAGCAAACACAGCGTTTGTAATAAATAATGCAACTCTTCAAGGCAGTGAACAGAGTTAGCATTCATATTCGTACAGAGTGGTGCATGCGCATTAGCATCGCCCTTCATTCACAATGAAAGTTCTCCCAATCTGATAGTGTTGATCGATCTCCAAAGCCATTGCAATGCCAGATTCATTTTAATACACCAACCATTCACTGTGTCTTAGTGAGCTGAGTTTTGAAATGAGTGGGGGTCCCATAGACTAGCGAATGTTCCACACACTATAACCACCTCACAGTCATTGCACCCACATGGTAGGCACTTTATTTAGGCAATACAGCAAAACCCCTCATCTGCAGGATTGTAATTGAGTTACCCTGTGCATAACAAGCAAACAGAAATCCACTTTCTTTTTATATAATACTATTATACTTTTTATATTAATACTATAGTATATTTAAAGATATTCCATGATTGTATTATATGAAACACTTTATATATTAGCTTCCTCTTTTAAAACAAACTTAATGAACATAAAAAAATAGCAAGGAACAATGAGCACGAGAGAGAGAGAGCAAGAGAGAGAGAGCAAGAGAGAGAGAGAGCAAGAGAGAGAGAAAGAGAGAGAGCAAGAGAGAGAGAGAGAGAGCAAGAGAAAGAGAGAAAGTAACATATAAAAGTTTATGTTACCATGAATGCAAGCTGACTTCAGAAGACTTGATGCTGTTCTCAAAACAAAAGGTCCAGCAGAGCAGATAGTTAGTTTTTGGTTTGTCTGGTTTGATGAGCTTTGCAGCTGTGGGAATGAATTTAAACACTGGGATCCACACCCTTAAACAGTTTCAGTCATGAGCTGCACCTTTGCTGAAATAGCAAAGTTATGTTTAAGAAGGTGTTCCCATAAACCCTGGGGGTGGGGATGGCATTCACAGCTCTTCTTTTTTTTGGGGGGGGGAGTTACCCTCTGACAAATGTTGACTTTTTTTTTAACGGAAACTATGTTATGTTTATTAAAGGACAATTCGCCTCTAATCACAGCCTCTGTCTTTGTGTCTTTGTTTGGTCCTCCTCCTCCCCTGCCTCCACTTTTCAGCACACTTTGTCCAGAGTGTTTGTCACTGCCTGCAGGCCATAGCTGTCACACTCATACATCACAGTAACATCAATCAAGTGCCACTCGCCCTGCTGCTGGTTATAACTGCTAATAATCATAGAATACACTTCAGCACCACATGGCAAAGGTGGTCTAGAGGGCTACTGATCCTGCCACTGGCTAACTGTCATTAATCAATAAACATTACATCACAGTCAGGCAGTACACGGGGCGTGGGAACATGGCCTGAGTGCCACTTGTCCTGCTCGCTGGCAATAGCTGTCATCAAGCATAATCATTCATATCACAGTCAGCCAGCACACGGGCCGCTTTAGCACATCAATGGACAAGGCCACGGGCCAAAAAGTATAGAAGTCTCGGTTCTCTGCCAAACGCAATAAGGAATCAGTCAAATCAATCTTTGGTGGATGTCTCCTTTCTGTTTTGGTAGCTTATTTCTCTGGAGCTCAGAAGCAGACTGGAGTCGGGGGTTTTGAGGGAGAAGATGCCTCCAGACCACACAAACAGATGCTGGCTTGGATTCCCGCTCAAGAGGGTTTTAAACCTTTTTAAGAAGAGATTGAATTAAAAATGTGGAACTGGCTCCTAGGAACAATTATTTTAAATGTGAAAAGAGTCACAGGGATGGACAAAATGACCATGAACAGTCAGCAGGACAACGTGGCGAGTCAGCAAGGTGTTTTAGAATTGAGGGAAAGGTGACTATTGCTCACTGAGGCCACATCTATATCAAACATGAAGAGGAATTCAGGTCCAGACTCAGAGCTTTATTTTCACCTCTTTGTAATCATGTTTCATTTGAAGTTATTTATAAATCCCAATAAAAAAAAGAAGTTCAATAAATTAAGTTATAAATGATAATCAAGATAGCAGCACGCAGTTAATATTTTTAAATGTTGCTATTTTTACCTTATATTGCGGCCAGTTTTGCCAACTGATAGCAGTCTGCTAAATTCAGTTGAATTAAAGAAAAAAGTGAATTGAAAAAAAAGACAAAGCTTTAATCTTGTAATCATCTAGTTTGGCTAGTTTTCTCCAAACTGTCTCGCTCTGTGTTGGCATCTTGTTTTGTGAAACCAGCCTCTGTTTTTCAGAAGTGTCTTTAAAGAATGAAACCTTATGGGTGCTTGCCTTGAGCATAGATACTTACCTGATCTGGGAGAGTGGGTAAGGCTGGCAGAGTTCAAAGGTCACATTGTCACATGATTTTAATGGAAAAGGGGTTCTCCAGACAATCTCAAAGCAAGTTGAAAGCCAGGTAAAGACAGATTCAGAGAAACATGGAACAACAGAACCAGAACCATTCAGATTGATGAAACAGCAAAAATGATTAAAAAAATAAAACACAATTTAACAAATAAAAAATATAATACAATTTAAAGCTACTCACCCTTTAAGAAGGAGAATGAAACATTAGACATTAATAGGTTATTGGTTTTCAAAGGAGGGAGGTGCACTTCTTCAGCAGAATATGAATATGAATAAATTAACCCTTGTTGAAGTGTGTGTGTGTGTGTGTGTGTGTGTGCTGCTTAAAACGTCTCAAACTAGCCAGACCACCTTAAGGGAAATGAATGTTGCTGCTGCCACACCACTCACTGAATGCTCTCTCTTGCTTCAACAAAACAGAAATAAGGAGCGGCATTTGAAATCTTAGGTTGCCATGGGAATTGTCCTCTGGTGTGCAGGAGGGTAGCCTCTCTTTGCTCTTTAGTAGTTTCTGCAGCGTGGGTTCTGTGTTTGTCCTTTTTTAAATTTTTTTTTGAAGGAGGGAAAAATCATGTTTATGACAAAGGAGAGTTCTTAGAAGAGCTGGAAATATATTCCTGTTTGGTTTTAGTTTTTGTAAAATAAACATGTGTTTTACCTATTAGGAGTTCATTAAGGACAGGAGTAAACTCTTTGAAAATATGCCCAATTATATCCACTAGCTTTGAAGGTATTGAAAAAAACCCTAGTGCTTTGCAAAAATCCTCACAAAAGACACCCATAGTAAAAGCATAGAGAAGAGCAATAAAGTATGGTGACGGCATGGTAAAACATATGCAAGCATTTAGAGAGGTATGGTAAAACATATTAAAAAACAAACCATGGTTAATATATAGTATAACCTTGGGAAAGCATGGGAAAACTGTATACAATGTGCATGCAGATTTACTTTGGTAAGCTGATGAAAGGGTTAACTATACACTAGCTTGTATTTAATACCACACTCCCTCTTCAAGAATCTCCTAAGGGGAAGAATGGCACCTGCTATGCATGTGTAAGAAATAATAGACTTACACCCTAAAGTAAACACATCAGCTGGGTTGTCAGAAAATGAATTGAAAATACTTTCTCATAATATGCATCAGCGTGTCTGCAACAGCGGTCAAATAGTCTTTGTGCCAAATTATGTTTCTCCAACTTAGGTTTGTTCATTAAAACCAACATATTTGTCAATACAAAATTCTAATCCAAAAAAATATTGGCAAAAATAATAGTGGCAACCCCATAGCAGAACCATGGCTTTGAGTGAAGAAATATTTCCATGCAATCTTGTACCATGAGGTGCTAAAAAGTCACATAGCTGTTTTGGCAACATTGCATCAGGGGCCGGGAACGTGGGCCTTTTCGTGAGGAGATGCAAGGACATTCCACTGGGAGCTGTGAAGTTCTGTATAGATTTCATTTCACTTCCACTTGCTGGGGAAGAGAGAAAAAGAGAGAGAGAGAGAGAGAGAGAGAGAGAGAGAGAGAGAGAGAGAGAGAGAGAGAGAGAGATATCTTTGCAATGTTATCCTGGCATGCTTTATCTTCAAACAATAACAATCAGTGGTCAGAGGCACTGGAAGAATTTTTAAAGTGGGGGTGCTGAAAGCCATTGAACAAAACTGCAAACCCAGGGGTACCGCAACCCAGCACCCCTAGTTCCGGAGCTCATGTCAGAGGTTGTTGAGTGTGCAGGTTATGAAAATCAAGCATCTCACAGTGGCTGTTGGGCTCTTTATCTTATTGCTGAATATAACGATATGTTGAGATCTGTCATTGAGTCGACAGTTAGCTGAGTAATGGGAATGGAAAGCCTAACAAGATACAAATAGTATGACTCAAAACCACATCCATCAGTTCATCACAACTATCTGAGGGGGCTGTTCAAACATAATCAAAATGGCATGAAACCAGACCCCTGTGGAGAATGTGACAGTGTGACCCTGACACAAGGGCACACCAACCTGAGCGTGTTCCTGTGTATTAATCACCCTCTGCACACACCCCGGCCAGCCTCAGACCAGATGGCATGGCAGGGATCACATCTCCATATTGAACGCAATGTTAGAATCTATTGCTAGTGTCGTAAATAACGCTGAATCAGCTAGGCTGGTTAGTAAAACATTGAATCCTTTTGTATGGAGAATCTCAGTAGCTAAGGCTCATGGTTCATCAACTGATTCAGATTCAGTTGTATTGAGTTTGCCCACTAATGATGATAAACAAACTAAAAGTTAGGTGCCTGCTGATATGAAAAACAGTAAGTTTTGGCCCCCTACTGTATTCTGGATGAATGGCATCCCTTCTAAAGTGTCTCCATGTGAGCAGAAAGAAGTGTATAGTAACAATGTGTACAGATCCAGAGCTATTGTACATGGTGCAGAAGTAACCCTGACACAAAAATTAAAATATAATCCTCTTGTTAATTGTGCATGTAATATGTGCCAAAGCAAGTCATCAGTGACTGGGCTCAGACTTTGTCCGGCATGCAGTCATTTGGCTAAACACTGTAGAATCTTGTTTGAATGCAATGATTCTGTAGGTGTTTCTTTCTCTCATTTAAATGTAAACCCAAAAAGATATTAAGAGGATTGAATGCAGTTGTGAAAGGGTCACTTAGTAAAATGGGCGCATCTGGGAAAATTAGAATGTGAGGAAGGTGTCCCTGCTAAGCGTGTACAAGTGTCTTGTAGGTAGAAAGTCAAGGCCATGGCGACTCACACCTGTGATGCGAGACTATGGATTCGAGAGCCTATTGTCGTGTTCGCTGAGCCTACCCGAGTGGAACCTGAGACCGAAGTGGAGTCCTGCTGGGAGCGAGCTGAAACCCTGGACATGGATTGGAGAATTTAAAATGAAATGTATTGATGCAATAATATGTGTTATAATCCTTTGTATTGTTTGTATAATCTTTAGTTTGGAAAATTGTGTAAGTGTGTAATCAAAAGTAACGCGTAATGCTGTTTTAATTCTTGATTGTGAAACTTCTGTATTTTCTTTATATAAAATCATGCAGTAGAAGCTGGTATAGTTTGATGCAAGTGGCCAGTTTTTAGGCAGTTTCTTATCAAGATGGGCTTGATTCCCAGAATTGAATGCAAGTTTCTGCAGCACACTTTTTAGCCTAAGAAAATGTTGTTAAATGTTGAAATAAGGTTTAATATGCTTGCTTTTTACTATAAACTATTTGTGCGTGTAAGACCATGTGCTTAACACTGCCTGTTATAATAATATACATGAAATTGTTTCTCATCAAGATAGGTTCACATATAAAATAGTTAGTAATCATGTTCTATAGGGAGTAAATTGTCTAGTTTGACTCTGAGTTAAAAGATGATGCAACATCAGCTGGTTTTTGTGCAGCTGAAAAAAATAGGAGGTCGTCTGCAGTTCAGCTGAATTCGTGCTGTTAGGAAACTCATAGGACAGAGACATTACAATCTTACACTTAAATAAAAAACAAATAGATTATCCATGAAGAGAAACTCTATATTGGGAAAAACATAAGATGGAAGTTCCCTATAATATCTGTTAAGCACACGCCTGTAAAGAGAGAAGGAAAACTAATTTGAAGAATAGAATGGCATGAGGGAATATATTATTAGACATTAATACATATAATCAATATAATCATAACTAATAGTGTTGTATATATTTCAGACAACACTCATATATTCAAAATAGTATAATTTTCTTTGTTTCGCCTAGCTTTTTAGATGAGGGGTCGAGAGATGAGCAGGTGAGATCAGGATCGGATGTGTGGACCAGGTGTAGTATCTTGAAAAATTGCTGACACAAGGCTCTAAATTTTAGGCTGTTGTGTGCCAAAGAGATAAGATTGGACTTGATAAAGATTCTCCATGTATTCCTATGGAGACGAATCCTATAAAAACTCACACTTTTCGCAAAGGGGTACCACATTCAAGACCTTTGCTTGACAGGATGAAGTGGTCCATCACTTGCAGATCTCCACCAGACTGATTCCTTTGTTCAAGCTACTTTTCCTAATAATAGGAGGTAAGCACATTACTAACAGTGTTATATCTCACATGTATTGGTTGCATTGCTATAAGGTTTTGAAACTATGTTTTGGTTTTAAGAGAGTGTTATATTGAATGAAACTGAAATATAGATGTGGGTGCTTGTAGACTGCATGTGTTGGAATTTGGCGGTCTGATCAACCTACCTTTTTCCAAATATTAAAAGCATTTTAATAAACCGAAGGAGCATTGCTCTGATTCGCAAAACTTAAAATGAATGAGTCTTGAGTGTCTTTCTTTTCGATTAAATTAAGGTTATATGGACTTACTTACAGCTCGTCCAGTGCTCGAAGATAAACCACTAGGAGTTTATAACATCTCTGTCCTCCTAACGTCTCCCCTGAGTTAAGAGTGTGTGCGGAGTAAACAGAAAATAAACAAGACCGAATAAAAAGAGTACGTGAAAATCTGCGAAACGCAGCAGACGTGACACTAGGCAGCTGCCAAATAAAATGGTCTTTTTAAGTTCTTTGGGTGTGTTTTAATACAAATGATTATTTGGAGTGCCTAGTTTTAAGAATCTGGTTCAATGACTTCAGCTATTGCATTGTTCCACAGGCAGTGACTGTACTGGCATGCAAACCAAATCAAGCCTCAAGACTCAAGTTGGAGACATTCCAAGATGAAGCAGAAATGGGCAGCACTGAACATGAAGGCTGTAATTATTTTATTCTTTTTTTTTTTTTTTTTTTTCAGGCGGGCGAAGCCCAAGCTTACTCACGGTGGGATGACCGAATGAAACCATTTCTTTAATTCAATAGTGTGTAACTGACTTTTTAAATGAAATCCGACAAACCTCGCCTAGCAAAAAAGGCGTGCAGGAGATTAATGTGATTGATTGGGAATGTTTGTTGGGGGACCAGCACCAGAATTGTGCTAGGGAGGGAGATCCACGGGGGATAACTTAACCACAGTCACCCCATTGCAGCTGTGTAGAAAGAAGATCACCCATAAATATTTCATAGCAATCGACGTGTAAGTCATTTCATGCCAGGTTCAAAGCTCAGTTGCTGCTTGTGATGAATTGTCGATCATTGTAACAGGCTGTTGCAAAACTCTATGTTGACATCTACTATTGGTGTAAAAAAAGTTGTCTGCTCAATTCTTTGCAGTAGTTCCATTCAACTGAAAATGATGCACTAGGCATAATGCATGATATACTTGAAGGGGTGGTACAGTACAAGCGCCTGTTCAAATATTTGGTGCAAAATGTTATCAGAAAACCTCTAATAAACAATTTCATAGTTACAATTATGGCTACTTAGAAAGAAATCAACCAAGTGGATTAAAATTGGATGATGACTGCAAAGATTTGGGCTTGAATGCTGTTCAAACCCTACTCTTCCTGCGCAATGTGCTTCTAATGTTCGGAGATATTGCTGAAGCAAATGATAGATATTGGCATCTACTGCTTCTGCTTATAGAGTTTGTTAGTGTTTAACAATTATAGCAGAAGGCATGACTTCTTATTTAAAGCATTTCATTTTTGAATATCACAGCATGTTTAAAGCCTTGTTTCTAGATAGGAATTTGCTTCCAAACCACCACTTCATGATTCATTATCTAAGGTACATTCAGAAGATAGGACCATTATTATATATGTGGAGTATGAGATTTGAAGCCAAACTTACATTAAGACGCAGTAAATAATTTCAAAAACATTAGTAAAGAAACATCAGCTCAATTTAGCATACCACTGGGAGAAAGTTACACAGATTTGAATTTGGTCCAGCAGTAGCTGAAATATTAAGTGGAATAAAGGGATGTTCAGTTATTGCTGAAATGAAAGGTCAGCATTTATTCAGACGTTTTTACAACTAAGTGGGTGCAGTGCTATAGAACTGAATATCACAAAGACGTGTTTGTTTGATGTCTCACCTGCTCTGCCAGTTTTTCAAAGAATCATCACTATCTTTTAGTAACCGCTGTGGTGGTGGTCATTTTTTCAGTGAGCACTCCAATGCCTTCAGAATTGAGGAGTAAACTCTGTCTCTGTCCAGCTGCCCTTTGTATTCTGTACTGGAAGAGGTGGAATATAGCAATAATACCTTGAATGATATGTGACTGCTTAATCATTTTACCAGGCTATTACAGGGAGAAAGTCTTTGCGAGCATCATTCTCTTTTCTGAAAGTATATGTACATCTTAAGCATTTTAGTTTTCTTTTATATTTTTGGGGAGCTTGAAAAAGCTAGCCTTTAGTTACTTGTACAACTTTCATGCAGGACAGGTTTTAGTGTGGCAGTCTATAATATGAAAAAAAAAAAATATGATGATCATTTAATAGATTACAATGCACTCTACAGGATTCATGATGACAATAATCTTTATTTTTATATAGCACTTTTCTTAGTGGTCCACCATCACAAAGCACTTTTCAAGAGACTAGGGTGTGTCTGTGCTCCATCTTCTCACCCCAAAGATGGAGCCCAGGTGTCTTGCTTAGGGTCACACAGTGAGTCAGTGGCTGAGTTGGGAATTGAACCATTGAACCACACAGCCTCCTATGCACCAGTACAGGAGTATTTAACGTGCTTTAAAAGGACTGTACAAATGTATGGGGCAGGAATATACAAATTGCCACAACACTATAGAGTTGAATAAAAATAATTCCTACATTGATTGGTATAACACCTCATAGTGTTTATTATTAAGTGTTAAGAGAAAAAACAGCGACGGCCTGTGTCACTCAGTGTTGATTTTTAATAATGTGTCGTTTTCATACAACACAAAGGAAGTGTGAAAAACGAACACTTTTGAAAGTGTCACTTTAACACTGCACAGATTGGGACAACATAAACACGGAGCCAGTATTGCAACTCTATAGAGTTATTCCAACACTGGCAAATTTGCTGAGCATCATTAGGGTGGCCAGAGGTCCGGTTTCCCAACAAAGGTCCCGGTGTCCCGGAATTTTGCTCAAAATCTATAAAAAGTCCCGGTTTTCAGCTTTTGTCAAAATATCGCTTAAGGGGTTATTCCTCATTTAGTTTACATTCTGTATGAATCAACAATTGTGTGTAACACGGTAATCGTGTAGCTAACACAATATGGCTACTTAAAACTAATTAGCCACAAATTACACACATTTAAGCTAGCTGCTTAAAATATATCTAATACTACGAGTGAGAGGATATATTTAAAGGGTAAATTTAATACGTCTTCTCAATTATTTAACAATGTGTCCCGGTTTTGAGCTTTGAATATCTGGTCACCCTATACTCCCCACATTAATAATTACAATGACTCTGGGGTATATCGCTGGAATAATCCTTTATTGTTTCTAGCACAGTACAAATATTGAAAAGTCTACTGTGATTGTTTCCTTTGTGAGGCGTGTGTTGCGCAATTGAGGATTGGTGTTGCAGTTTGTGACATCACTCAGCGTTGCTCTGCTTAAGGCAGGTAAGGTGTGGTGAAATCACACATTCCAAACCCAACTGTTGCCTTCGTGCCTCATTTTACACAAGCTGCACATGTCAACGCACCAATCAATCAAGGGTAGAAAAGACGCAGGCAGCAATAACACGGCGGACGAGAGCGCTCACGGAAAAAGCCTGTCGTGTTTGCCTCTGATGTTGTAGCAGTACCTGCACTGTCAATTCAGCACCACGCAAATAAGGGTCTGCGTCTGTTTCAGGACAGCAGGCAAATCCTGTGGTTTGAAATGAGTGTTGCGCCTCCTCCAGTCATGATCCGTCTGCACATTGTTCTCATGCTTTTTAATTATAAAGTGCATCCAAATGCACGCATCAACAGGCCGGTGACGCAGATCCAAGGGCATGCTGGAATTTCTTGATATAAGTAGGGTGCTGATTAAGGGCAGTGTGACAATAATTTAATTGAAATGTGTTTTGTTGAGATCAGGAGATGGGTAACACTACACTGTGCCTCTAATTATTGTGTATAGTAGTTACTTAGTAAATACATGTGCACTTGCACATCATCACAATGTTATTATGCACAGTTACAATGTACTCAATGTGTAAACTTTTTTTGCATCCTTCCTTCTTTATACCCATGCATTAAAGTTGCACACTTCAAAACTCACAGTGCACAGCTACAGCCAAGGGTTTTGCATCACCCTGCATAATTAACTAATGAAACCCAATGAAACCTGCTGAATAATGTTCCTGTAACATATTGAATTATATGCATTACATTCGAACTATAACATGAAACACTGTACAACTAGTATGGCTTCTGGTAGACTTGTACGGAATCACTTTCTAGTTTCTTTGATTACACTGTGTTAAATACAAAGTATGATACAAAGTATGTTCATATATATATATATATATATATATATATAGAGATATATATAGAGAGAGAGAGAGAGAGAGAGAGAGAGAGAGAGAGAGAGAGAGAGAGAGAGAGAGAGAGAGAGAGAGAGAGAGGGGAGGAGAGACAAAGAGAGGAGGAGAGGGAGAGGAGAGAGTGAGAGAGAGAGAGGAGGCGGGGGGGGAGACACAGAGAGAGAGAGAGAGAGAGAGAGAGAGAGAGAGAGAGAGAGAGAGACACAGAGAGAGACACAGGGAGAGAGAGAGAGAGAGAGAGTGAGACACAGAGAGAGAGAGAGCCAGAGAGAGAGAGAGAGAGTAATAGATGAGCTTCAGTGAGTTACATAAAAATAATTCCATCCAGGGTTTCTGCGACATCATAAACTACGAGAGCGTGGAGAAACTCGCTGAAGCCCATGTATTTTTTTTTTTTATAATACATGGTTATTAGTATCTGTAATAAAACAATACAATAAATGGGTATTAAGGTTCAAAATGCAAGTGAATTTAATGAATAATAATAACGTACATTAAAGAAAATTTTCTTTCTGATAAGTCAGGAACAGTGAATTAAACTGGGTAGATAATGAGCTATAAAAATAACGCATTTTTAAGGAAACTTTGTTTCAATGGGGTATATTTTTTTCCTTTTTTATGAGTAGGAGATTTGCGTCGCTCGCTTGGTTGGCGCTCCCGTTTGGTGAAGGATGGTTGTAAATCTTCACAGAGACAGATTTGTTAAGAGTGTCTAAAAAACATGCACTGTGGGCGTTGTCAAGTGATTGAAATTTTGAAAGTCATTGACAGGATGTCTTTAATTTTTCGTTCTTCTCCAGTTTTGTCAATGCCTGCACATGACTAAGTATTATTCAAATTAATTAGCATCTTTGACATTCCTAGGACACTCACACAGCAGGTTTGCTATCTATCAATTCACCTTCTTTGAAGTTTAGTTAATGTAAATAAACAGAATGCCTGTCTGTGGTATGGCTTGGCTTATCAGATAAAAACACACCCAGAACATTCAAATAGACCAGCCCTTCCTGGATTTCTGGAGTTTAATCACACTGAGGTGAGGCAAGCACAATTCTGGACCATCCCTTCATGGGGAATTTGAAAAAATACCATTGCAGTGCAATTTTAATATTATTATTATTTATTTATTTATTTATTTATTTATTAGCAGACACCCTTACCCAAGGCACAGTTGTATACAAAAAATACATATCAAGAATTACAGTACAATTAAGAGCAAGATACAAAATACAATGACTTCAGTCCTAATAAGTCCTAATACAAAACACAGTATGATTTGATATTGGGGCAGTTCAAGAGCAGATAACAGTGTTGATAGTTACATCCGGGTGGGATACGAGTGCAGGTGAAATACAAGATACTACAAATTGGGTTAAATGTAGGATTATTTACAGTAAAATAGGGAGCAGATCAGTAGAAGTTAAAGTAATTTAAAGGCAGAGTGCTGCATTGTCCACAAGGGGAAAATGGACTTTTCCAGGTGTTGTCTGAAGAGGTGTGTCTGGAGGAGGCTCCAAAAGGTGGTCAGAGACTGGGCAGTCCTGACTTCCATAGGAAGGTCATTCCACCACTGCGGTGCGAGGGTGAAGGAGTGGGCTCTGGAGGCAGGGGAGCGGAGAGGAGGTACAGCCAGTCTTCTAGTGCAGGCGGAGCAGAGAGGTCAGGTGGGTGTGTAGGGAGAGATGGGGGTCTGGAGGTAGCTGGGTGTAGTCTGGTCAAGGCTTTGGTAGATGAGAACAAGAGTCTTGAACTGGGTGCAGGCGGTCTAGTAGGGAAAGTACCAGGGCCTGGACAAGGAGTTGCATGGAGTAGTTGGTGAGGATGGGTCAGATTCTTTGTATATTGCTCAGGAAGAAACGGCAGGTGCTTGCTAGCGTAGAGATGTGTTGGAGAGTAGGAGAGGCAGGGGTCCAGGATATATTACTGGATTATTGTGCTGATTGGGCACTGTGGCGTGGATTACATCAATATATTTTGTGATAATTGTGCAGTGTACATGAAATCCAAGAATAAAGGAGGGAGGCTGTTGATGGTTGTCTCACGATATATGCCCTGAAATTGTAGCTTTCCTTGCTTTAAAGTGCTGTTTTTTTTTTTTAATAATAAAAGGTCAATCACGCTATGCCCTTATAAAAGTTCCCCAATAGTACACACATAACAAAATGTAATAAAACACAGTGAGAGCATGGCAGAACTACCTGTCTTTCAGCAGTCTGGATTTTAAAACAGGAAAGCGTTACCCCTCTATAATGAATTCCTGGAGTGTCAATCTCCTCTTCCACATGCTATGCTCCTGAGAGGTGAGAAGAACCTGCTTCTGATCACAATTTTGCTAAGCCATTTTCACGTTCGCTTTTCTTAAACGTTTAATCTTTACTTAAAATTGATTTTAAAGCCTTAGTAACAGCCCCTTTAATTCCTCTGAAATACACAGATTGACAGCTCATTCTCTCGCCTCCAGATTCCTACTGTACAGTTTATACAAAGATTTTCAAAGCTCCTCCCACACCGAGTGCTGACCCTGAAACTCCAAGCAGCTCAGTTACTGTGCAGGGGGGAGTTTATAACTCACTGCGTGCAGACTGGGAAGAGAGGAATCAACACACAGCAAGAGGTGCTTCTGTGATTGACTCGTAGCACACAGCGCCACTGAGTGTCCAAATGTCGTAGTTGCTAGGATGGTCAATTATGAGATTTCTTTCTGCGCACAAAGTACTTCATATTTGCATGTCAAAAAATAGCTGATATCTATCACATTTATTAGTTTTTTTTTTTTTTTTTAAGTACTTTTTAAAAGCTGCTACAGGAATTTCCCTTATAAAAGTTTTCCACAGTAAATTTGCACAGTACTTTTGCAGCCCCCCCCCCCCCCCCCCCCCCCCCCCCCCCCCCCCCCCCCCCCCCCCCCCCCCCCCCCCCCCATTCTATTTTCTATTTTAACCATGTTTTTTAATATGTTTTACTAAACCTCTCTGGACTTTACAATGCTATACAGGGGTCAGCATGACTACAAACTATCACAGAAATATAACAACAGTGAAACTGTATTGATTTTCATTCTGATACAAAGATACATACATGACAGCTCTTTGCCAAGTGTTATTTATTCTTTATTATTGTATTACACACTGTATTCACACAGAAGAAGGAAAGCACCACAGTGTACAAATGCGTATGATATTCAATCACCAACAGCAGGCACATGCTCTGTACAGGAATGAATCTGAGTGACTGCCATGTGATGAGCCCCTGACAGGTGAGACAGTCCAGGAGAGATAGACTGGACAGCAGCGGGCTGGTTTATCTGCCCGACAAATGTTGCTCTGCCTTCGGGAGGGGATGTAGAATTTTAGGTCCAATATTTGAACAGGGGTTAATTAATTAATAATTCCATTCCGGTTCTGTCTCACACATGGCAGTTTTGAAAGAAGCACATAAATGCATATTGTTTTGTAATGTTATCTAGTCCTGTACTAGTTAAAGTATCAGGCAGGGTGCCTCAGCTGTTGCATAGAGCCTGGCAGTCAATAGATGAATGGCATAACCTGTGTTTATTAAGATCAGATTTTAACTGCAGAGTATCAGGGCTGACTGCTCAAGGGCTGACAAAGTGTGCATGTTTCAGATTCCTATTTGAGTTTTGCTGTGGGTTCCTTCTGTGTGGGTCTGTCTCATCCCAGGTCCTCTCCAACACTTCCCTATCCAGTCCATCTCCCCTAGACCAAGACACATTCTGAATTTGACACGCAGTTTAAAAAGAAAGGCACTGTTTCAGCTGTTAACACTGGGGAATGATCAACGTCCCTAGGCACTGTTTCAGCTGTTAACACTGGGGAATGATCAACGTCCCTAGGCACTGTTTCAGCTGTTAACACTGGGGAATGATCAACGTCCCTAGGTACTGTTTCAGCTGTTAACACTGGGGAATGATCAACGTCCCTAGGCACTGTTTTTGGGCGAGCAGTGTCAGAGGGTGTCAGATTTTCTCATGTCAGCTCAAATCGGACACGCAGTCAAGTCATGAAAGAGATGATGATCAAAATCGACTGGTGCTACAACTCACCGATCGCGAGCAGCACAAATAAAATCGATCATCTAATAAACGATGCAGATCACCAAGAGTTACACTTGAGACTGTAATAGGCTGATAAAAACACAGGTCCACACTGATCTCCACATCGCAGCCTGGCACTGTACTGACTTCAATAACTGTTTCTCGTATTACTTACGGCATGCTTGGATAAAGCCTTAAACCATACTTTGGGCTCATGTAGTTGAGTCAGTGGTTTGTAACTCAGCCCTATACTCCGCTGTAATCTGAATTTCCCAATGGTCACTCTAGTTAGATTACTGGTTATAACTTCATGTAAAGGGTGACTCCTCCCTAGCTTTTAAAAGGAACTTACAGTTATTTTGTAGTAAATGTAATGGATCAAAAAATTAGCAGGGAGCCAGGTTGGAGAAGAAGAAAGGCTCTTCACCTGTGATCAGTGGCTTTGCACTGGCACACGTTCCCTGCACAGCCGCAGCAGGAGGAGCACCAAGCTTGTTTCTGCTGTGGGGGTTTGGCATCTCTGCATTGTTTGAAGTGGGTGTGCCCCTTAAAGCAATCATTATTGTCTGGCTTCTAGTTAATAAGAATCCCATTCATGCAAATAAAAGCATTAGTTCTGTCTCTGATCACATGAGACAGGCCTGGCTAGGTTTTGCTCTTTTCATCCGATTTTTGCATTCGCCTTCACAATGGAAATGAGGTCGGGGCACACAGGGTGTAACCCTATAACACATTCTGTGGTTGGTGGCGGTACCAGATCAGCTCTCTCCTTATCTACCGCAGTACAGAGACCAAATACTCTCACAATACTGGGTCTCAACTCGCTTGCAAAAATATCTGCAGCCAAGGAGGTCACCTCTCTGGGAAGTGTATTTTAAGTTCCTTTAACAATGATTTTCATATGAACTAAAATGTTTAAAATGATAATTTCATATGAAGTAAAAAATCAACAAATGATATATTTAGAAATTACACTACACATTTAAAATATATAGCTTTACAATACATACTTATATTTTAAATATATCAAACATATATGGAATATATATTTTTTTTGTTTTTCATTTTTCCATGTAGTCCAGTTGTTTTGAAATGTATTCATTTTCTACACTAACTATTCACCTCTAGCACGGGGTGTTTGCAACAAAGACAGCGCTCAAGAAATTCACAGGAGCATGTGTAACCAGATGGGTTTTGAATTTGGCTTGCTTTATCGAGTTATTTGTGTTCACCTCTGTGTGTAAATCAAGGTTTTGACCAGTCCATCCTCTTTAGGACATTTTTAGGACACTGTTCTGTTCAGGGCGGTTTTAGCTTGGAGCCATATTTTCAATGTGTTTCCTGCTCCTTTCTTTTTGGAAAGAAAACCAAAAACGTTAATGTTTCAAAATGAAAAAAAAAAACAAAACACATTAAAATAACTGGACAAATATTACTTAAGAAGTGTTTGGTTCTAGTGTTATAAAATGAACAGGTGTTTTACCTCTATAAGTTTTCTATTTTCGAAAGATTTAAACGCGTGTTAGACCTATCAGAAAGGCAGTAGGACAAGCTGCAAAAACAGCTTGAATTCGGCACTCATCATCTCCAATGTATTTTGGAGGTATATCTCCTAGATATTTAACGTTTTGAGCAGGGAGGTCAATTAAAACGTGTTAACCTTTTCAAGAACCCCTGCATTCTTAATGCAATGCATTATACGCACAGTACACAGAAGACAACTGAAGAAATAGCAATCACTGGCATGCATTATTTGTAAAATACATTTAATCCTAAATATATGGAAAATAAACAAAAAACAACAAACAAAAAATCAAGGAGCTTGGTTTTTTAGATGGCAGATTGGGTTTGTTCTGAAGATCTCTGGGTTTTTTGGGGGGGTGTTTTTTTACATTTGTGTTTTAAAGCACATGCTGGATCTCTATGTGAGAATGGAAATAGCACAAAGAATTAGGACAAGGTAAAACTGACACCTGCAAGAGGCCGGTGACCGTTCACTAGAGAGGGCTATGGTAGAAATGGGATGCTTTCGCTAGAATAGGGATTAGGTAGTGGCAAAGCGCCGCCTTGGACATCCTCCGATAATCAAGCTGGAACGGGAAGCCAGTGGTTTCATGCAGTGCAGAGCGCGATTAGCTCAGTGGTTAGAGTTCAGGGCCGCAGTGCAGATGGAGGTTCAAGCACTGATACACCCACAGTCTAGTCACAAGGAGAATAAAGGGAGTTTATTCAAAACCAACCCAGCCGGACTAAAATCCATGCTCTTTTTAATTTTTTTAATAACACAGTACCAGAAAAAATACTAAAAAAAAACAAAAAAAACCCAGCTTACATTTTTTACATTACAATTTTAGATAGCTGTATACGTTACAGTCTTGAATATGCATAGATTCTATGTGTTAATGAGCCAGGCTTGCCATCGATGAATTTAACAACCACACAACAAACTGATTTAGGTACATTTTTTTTTTTTTTTTTTTTCCTGTATATCAGCTACACACACGCAACAAAGGCTGCAATGCCATCCCAATCCACAAGGGTGCGCTTCTGTATAAAAGTGACCTAATACTATAGCACTGCCTAGGGGTTCAAAACAACACTGCTGGTGTCTGTTTTTGATAGTGTACAATATCTATTGCAAAGGCTTGCACGTTTTGATACTGATGGCAGGTTTCTTTCCAGCATACATTTTGCTGGCGCAAGATCCTCAGAAACCCCAGGTGACCCTACAAGCTTGCCTGACTGTATATCCCCATCTCCTTCACACACACATGCTGCTTGCTTGAATCCCGCATGCGCTCAATTTCTTTAAGGACTTCCATCACAGAGGCTGCATTGCTGCTTCTATAAGCTCAACAAAGCTACAGTGGCTCTATAGATTACATTTAACACAGAACAACTGAATGCACGAGGCAAGAATCAGGGACCAGAACCAAGAAGCAGGGCAGCATTGCATCAGCTCAGCCTGGACCAACTTCAGCGAGATTCAGTTTCCTCATTCCTAATGGATGTGGGGATACTTCACCAAGTCCCCCGCTGACCAGGCAGCACGTTCTGCAAACAGATACTTCTAATGAGGGTTTAGAAATGGGATTAATGTACCATGATAAACAGCATGGGTTCAGTGTGGATTACCTAACCTTGTGATGCATTTTAAACCCCCAAATCAAACTTCTTTTAAAACCCTAAACATACAGATTAAAAAAAAAAAAGAAAAACTATAAAGAAATATAATAAAGAGGTCATACTGTGGGTTTCTTGGACTCCTGCATTGAGCAATACCCAGCTGGTAACACGAGAAAGGCTACAAATTAACAAAGCTTTACAATTGGGATTTTTACTTGTTGAATTAGTAAGATTGAAAACTAAGAGCAAGCGGCAAACTGTTCCAAAATAAAAGAAAGCAAACACTTTTCTTAGGTTGTTCTATGGCATGTAAAGGAAGGACACCCGTCGTCTTCTTCAGGTTTAGTAGACAGAGCTGTTGCGGATTCCACAGCACAGGATCATGCTGAAAATCATCTCGAAGATCTGAAAGCATGAAAACAGAGACAGTAAGAAGAGCGTTAGTAGAAAAGCAGTAGGGCACTGACGGAAAGAAGACTCCCATTGCATAGCAGTATGATCCATCCCTGGCTTTACGACAAGTTTAATAAGACACCTGAGCTTGTTGGCTATACACTGTTGCTAATCAAGCTCATAGTAAACCTGGAATAAGTGAAATTACTATGCAATAGGAGTCTGCTTTCCATGCCTGTACTGCCCTGTCAACAACACCCTTACACAAGTTTCCTTATCATCATACATACTTACCATGATAACTGCCACAACCAATGCAGCGATCCCGATTAGGTAGAGCTTTGTGGTGAAGAGTTCATCAATACGTCCGTGACAGCTCTGTACAATGACGAGAATGACAAACAACATCAGCCACCTCTTATTGGTGTGTTAGCTGGCTCTTTAGGGGCACACGTGACGTTCAGCCCTGCTAATGGGTTTCAGAAAGAAAGCCTGGTAAATATTAGTCTTCAGAAGACTTTACTGTTAAAATGCAATGAAACTAACAGCAAAAAAGAAAGAAGCAGTGTTCTTTAATCTAGAAAAAAAACAAATTGTTTAATGTTTTTTTTATTTTTTTTTGCTAGTATTTTAGTGAGTTTTTGAGCTTGAAGTTAAGTTTTCAGCATGGCTCCTAACCCTATTAATACCAGAGAAAGTTTTCTGCGACATCACAACAACACAAGCTTTTATTTAAGTAGTTTGACACACTCTACAATCAATATTTCTTCACCAAATGTTTTTATTATTATTATTTTTTAATCCTATGTTTTGGCTGCAAACTGCTGCTTCCTGTTTTGAGGACAGTCAAGTTAGATTTGCCCATAATCAGAGCAGAGGAATTTCACGTCGGCTATGAAGCCACTTTATCATCACTCTGGGTGAGGAAAACACACCAAGAAATGCATCATTTTTAAGGCTTGAGTTTCTTATTTTATATTGAGGCGTCAGAAAAACATCTGAAGGGCTGTATTTGTGGACTGAATAACAGTCACATTTAGACTTCTGTGGGTAACACAATTAGAATAAGTTACCATAATCAAAATAGAAAATGTCAGTAATTGTAGATGCCAGTTAAAAACGCTTCAAAAAGGACAAAAAGGTTGAGAAAACTTACGATCTGTGTGAGCTGGTTCAGAAATGTGTCCGATTTGGGACACAGTCCTTTTGACAGCAAGATTGTTTGCGTCACTTTATTTGTACCACAGCATTGCAACTGAAAAAAACAGAATACAAGTTAAGACAGTGGTGGATGTACCATGCCTCCCTCCTCAATTGACTGGAACTTCGCCTGTATTACAGCTCCTCCCCGCTATAACGCCACAGCGGGGACCCAGAGCTACTGTTTGTGTCCAGTCTGATAACCAGATGGAAAGTGCTGGTGGGATAGTATTAAGGGGAAAATGGGAGCCACACTCACACTGCATTATAACAGGTTCTGATGATTAAAGGGCTGCCTTATGAAGGGGGAACCCTGCATTTCGTCGGGTATGTTTCAGTGCAGAATCTCAGTTACCGTTTCATGGAAGACCTTCAGAACACCCTCTGCTTTCTCCTTTTTCCCTGAAAGGGGGTCTCCAAGCAATGGAGGCAAAGTGGCCGAGGTGTAAGCGCTGTCGTAGAATGCCTTCATTTCCTGAGTGACCTGGAAATGCAATAAAAAAAAGAACAAGCACGTCAGCAATGTGAACACACCCTGAGGCCGCTGTGAACTACAAACCAGTGAACAAGCACGTCAGCAATGTGAACACACCCTGAGGCCGCTGTGAACTACAAACCAGTGAACAAGCACGTCAGCAATGTGAACACACCCTGAGGCCGCTGTGAACTACAAACCAGTGAACAAGCACGTCAGCAATGTGAACACACCCTGAGGCCGCTGTGAACTACAAACCAGTGCACAAGCACGTCAGCAATGTGAACACAACCTGAGGCCGCTGTGAACTACAAACCAGTGCACAAGCACGTCAGCAATGTGAACACACCCTGAGGCCGCTGTGAACTACAAACCAGTGCACAAGCACGTCAGCAATGTGAACACACCCTGAGGCCGCTGTGAACTACAAACCAGTGCACAAGCATGTCAGCATCACCTAGACTGCATTCACCTGCAGGTAAAGACTGGGTACAAAACCAATTTGCTTCTGTTCATGCGTTCCCCCTGTAATGAACTGACATCTCAGCCCTGTGAACTGGAACTAGGAGGAGATTCATTACACCGTGTTTATTATGTCTGCAAAAAAAGGGTTATCACGTCGGATTGTGTGGGACACACATGTTAGGTTATCAAAGAGTCCCTTGAAGATTGCTGAATCAAAGCTTTGGAGACGAGAGGAATGTCAGGCTGTAATTCCCCTTGTCAGGCCACCAGGGGGCACTGTCGGTGCATGCAGGTGTCCGCTGCAGAGCCACACATTGGCGTCCTGCTATTCGGAGAGAAAAACAATACCTGATCCTTATTGATGAAGCCCCAGATTCCAGCAGCCACCTCACAGGCAAACAAGATCACCAGGCAGGCAAAGAACTGCAAGCAACAAGAAACAGACCTTTATTACTCATTACGGCAAACAAAGCACAGTTGAGAGATAGCACTAACTAACACCAGGAAAACCATTGTAGGAGAAAGCTTGGTTTACAGATAATACGAGGTAAAAAAAAAAGGAATATATATACATTCAGTGTACAGAAATAACATGATACAGCAACACTATAGCATGACAAGGTTGTTTCGAGGTACTGAAAACTTCTTCCTCCTCTTCTGAGACGACGCAGACTGAGGCAGTGTGGATGACAGTTTGAAGTGGTTTGCAACCCCGGCACAGACAACGCTGCTTGTTTTTGAGTTTTGAAAGACAACCCGAGGCTGCTAGGTTGCATTAACCATTTGAAATACTATGTCTTATTTAGCTTCACCTTTGCAATCTAGTTTCAATCAATAGAAGACAATTGGCAATGAAATAACATCAGCGCCCCGGATGAGAGGAAAACTCGTTTCCAGTCGCTGTGTAAAGCGCTCAGCGTGGAAGTGTGTTGCCACGACTGTACTCAGTGGTAAAGGTGAACCAAGGACAGCTTTTCCTGTTTTGAAATCAACACATTAAATGAATGGCTTTATTGAACACCTGCCGATAAATACTTCTTAAAGACGATAACGAGTATCAGCACAGCCCTAATGTCCATCAACTACCGTATTCAAGTCTGTTACACAGGGGAGGCCTCTTACCGTTCCCAGCAGGCACTGCGACTCCTGGATGGCGCCATAGCAACCAAGGAACCCGACGAACATCATGACAGCACCCACAGTGATCAGAATATACGCACCTGAGGGGGGGAAGAGAGAGAGAGAGAGAGAGAGAGGAGAGGGGAGAGAGAGAGGAGAGAGAGAGAGAGAGAGAGAGAGAGAGAGAGAGAGAGAGAGAGAGAGGGGGGAGGGGGGGGGGGGGGAGAGAGAGAGAGAGAGAGACACTTAGGGGCGCTTTCATATGTTTTATTATGTCATTCACTCACATATTTTCAATCTTTCAATAAAGAAAGAGCATTAGGGGTAATGAACTCTAGCTATCGCATTGTAAACAGGTATCCATAACTGCAAAAACGCTCAATGGGCTTGCTGCAGTAAAAATGATTTGAAGGGAGTAACGATAACAACATGTCTGACCATCAGAGACTCCTCAAACTCTAACCTCCATTTTAGCAGCAGAGAGACAGGGAAGTGGGAGCCAATCCCGAGAGGAGGAGGAAGAGGGCGTTGTAGGGGGGGCGTGTCACCATTAGGAAGACAAGCTAAGGTTCTGCTCTGTTTCCACATTCCCTCACTGCAAATATTCCGCTCTGAGGACTCTAATCAATATTCCTTATTAGGGCATGGGATTACAGAAGGCACAGGATGCTTTTTAAAGGGACGTCAAACTATTCAAACTTCTCCCCCTTGAAGCCCTTATGAATGACTCTAGAGGGGGCGCCAAGACTGAAGCAAATACTTCCTTTTGTTTGTAAATATTTTTTTTTCTTGAGAAGCGCACTCCGGTATCCATGGCAACACAGCACCAGGAAAGTCAGCACAAACCAGACAGTGAAGAAAAGAGAGAGGGATAAGCAAGGAGAGAGCAAGTTGGGGGGGGGGGGTGAGTCAATGACTGATAATGTCACTTTCTGTTCCCCAACACCACACAAAGCAGGATGCACGTTGCTTTCAGTTCCCCAACACCACACAAAGCAGGATGCACGTCGCTTTCAGTTCCCCAACACCACACAAAGCAGGATGCACATCACTTGCTGTTCCCCTAGCTCTGTTCTGAATAATAAAAGGTTATTATTCAGTTTTACTATTGCAACAAATTGTTGTACGAACGAAGTAGGTTCTTCCCCAGAGGAGCAGCCTGTCAGTGGAAGTCTAGAAACAGGATCCCTCTCCTGAACTGGCACAATGGAGGAACCCTTTTATCTCAAGCCTGCTAATCCCCTCTACATATACATATATTTTACTGTACCAGCACTATGGGTAGGAGCACAGCATGGGGTGTATGTTACTGATCTAAACAGAGACAGATCTTAATACTGCCATGTAATAATAATATATAGAGTTACAAAATAATAAAATGAAATAGGAAATCAGGGTGATTCTCTAGTGCTGTAAAATGCTCTAATAAAGCAGCTGTGGTTTATTCTGGCAGGACTATAGGGTGATCACTGAGGTTTCCAGCGGGGCGGTAGGGACTGCAAACGCAGCAGGATGGGAACAGCTGCCTGACTCGAGACAGTCGGACCCTTTACAAGGGGGGGGGGGGGGGGGGGTGCTTTTGAGATTCAAAGAAAGACAGGAAAGCCTGGGACAGGAAATGCCTCGGCACTCCCCTCCATGCCCTTCTGGGAACACTGTGGACTGCCCCTCGGCCGCTGCTAAATGAGGACCTCGCCGGCTCCCACATGGAAATTCCCAAACGCATGCCAGGAAGCAACTCTGAACTGTGAGTGAAATTTCTTCTCCTCTCTCTGGAGAAAAGAGAAATGTTTACAGTCCAGATCACACCCACCTCGAAACTCTGAATTCTCCTGGGCTTAAATAAAACTGACTCCTGGAGAGGGGCTGAATCATCAATTTACATTCCCTACGCTTCAAGAAATATTTTTATAAAGTTATAACATTAATATTTCAAATAATTATTTAGCGTATTTTTGAATAACTTTAAATAAATAAAAATGAGATATGGTAGCTGTACAGCTGTGCAGATTTCTTAAATCTGCATTCAAATCCAGCCGCATATTCTCTGTCACTGTCTGGCTCAAGCCCAGACAAAGCATCTCATTCCATTAACTGGGAGAATGGACTGCCTTCATGTCACGAAAAAAAACCTGATTGATTTAAAAATCCATGGAGCGACATTAACCGAATCATGGTGCAATTTTCTTAATTGTGAAACCACGAATCCAATTTGAGGCAGATCCCTTTCTTCCAGCACAGCGCCATCCATCAGCGTGACATTTATTAATCTGTCATGAGAAGCATACAGGAGCGCCGCACTAAGGAAGGGCCCGTCTCTCACTGGCTCGGGGGCGTGGCCAGCCCGTACATTCAAATCAGCTGTCGTTCCATTGGTCAGGGCCGAAGCGTGGGGCATGATGTCATGTCTACTGTCTCTGGGACTCATTCTACCTTTTTAGTGCAAAGGGTTTAGTCTTGAAGTTTTAACTACTTCCCTGTAGGATTGTTAAAAGAAACATGGTACTCACAATGACCCTTTGCACAGGCAAATAAAGTCTGTGAAACATTAGCAAAATAGCATGGGTATTATTATATACAAGAAAAAAAAAACTAAAACCCCTGCCAATCAAGCATCACTAGAACTGTTATCCAGAGTCTATCTAAACGCTGGTCCAAGGACTTTCTTGCAGCACTTGACATTATTAACTTCACGCGGTGGTTTCGTTCTTTGGAAATGCCGAAACGATTTACACCCCCACCATCCCTCACCACAGCCCCCCCTAAACAGAAACAGATGGGTATGCAATGCACATCGCAGTGCTAATGGAAAAACCACACGCTCAGGGGGGAATTCAAACACAAGCAGGAGGGGGCGAGGTGAGGCGACTCATTCCCGTCCCTGATTCATCGAGTCTCTTGCTCAGTCTGCATCAGAGTCTGGATTGCAGTTTGCAAGATGGATGTTCTGCTGCAGGCGGTGTTGCAAACAGTGCAGTGAACTGCAGCCCCCTTGCCTAAAAACAATAAGACAGGAGTGGCCGACCGTTCTGGGGGGGGGCAGGGAAGGTGAAACTAAGAAACACAGAGCTTCATTTTCAAACCTGGGTAGGTGGATTTTGAACACTCACTTTTTTGTACTTCAACTTGCAATGTGACTCGAGTAAAAGCTTCCCTTCTGCAAGAATAACACCCTAAAACCAGACAGGGATGAAGCCAGAAGCGTAACTGCAAATTCAATCTGGCAGAGTGGCTGGGCTTCAGTTCAAACCCCTGAGAGAGGCAAGGGGAGGCAAGGGGAAACTCAACTCCCTAAACACTGTTAGAATGGAGAGTTTTCTAAAAATAAAAATAAAAATTCTTCAGAAAAAAAAAAAAAAAAAAAAAAAAAAGGATTTATCATTCGCCTGCAAAGGAATCCAAAATTGTTATCACAAAACAAAAAAAAACACAAACTAAAAAAACATTAATACTAAACTGAAGTGCAACAGTGAAGGTAAACACGTTTTCTTCTTCAACAAAGAAATATATTAACAAGAAACACACACAAACAGGCACACACACACACACACATAGACACACACACACACACACACACACACACAAACAAACACACACACACACACACACATACACACAAACACACACACACACAGACACACACACAGACACACAGACAGACACACATAGACACACACACACACACACACACACACACAGACACATACTCGCACAGACACACACACACACACGCACACAGACACACACACAGACACACACACACAGGCACACACACACACACACAGACACACACACACACACACACACACACACACACACACACACACACACACACACACACACACACACACACACACACGCACACACACGCTTGTTACCAAATCGCCTGGACAGCGAAACACACAGTTGTTTGAGACTCTAGCTCTGGGAAATAAAGCCTGCTAGTTACATGTAACAGATTGAATTGTTCATTTCTCTCTCTCTTATACAAAATCCTACAAACCTGCCAGTCTTTCTGTGTTTGGAAGAATGGAGACACTGAGTTCTATTATGTGTTTAAAAAGAGAGGCCCAAGATGAAGACAGTCTTTGAAAGGGAAGGAGACGCCGTTTGGGGTGTGGATAGAATCTATTCAGCAATGTTTCCAGGCTCCTGGCCTCACCCGTTGGCCAAACCAACAGCTGGGATATGCCACAGCCCTTACTGCTTCATGAGCGAGCACAGAACCACCTTAACAAAAATCAAAGCTGTGCCTTACTGCACTGGCCACAGCCTCTAAAACACAACATGTCTGATTCTCAAAGAAAGCAATTCCTGTATTCCTGTGCACCAGCATTCACTATTCACCCAGAACTGCAAAACACACAGTGGTAGATCGCATAGCAAAACTATTAGAAACTTTGTCTAACAAACGCTTCGACTAAAACTCGGTCTCAATGCATGCAATGCTGACTTTATCAAAACAGCAGTCGCTGAGTTTACTGAATTCAGTTTATTTTAGTATTCCTAAATCCTATCAAGTCTAATTGCCCAGCTAAAGTGAATTAACGAGTTCAGAACAGAAGCACCTGCTTCCCATCACAGCCTGTTTAAACTAATGAGTCTGACAGTAAAACGAACCTCAACATGCAGGCCAATCAATAGGTCAGGCAAGAGAATACTGAACCAGTACAGATGTGGTTACTTCTCAATGCAAAACCGATACTAAATTCATCTGGGTTATAATGAAAAATGATCTTGACGCAACAAGTCCTTGTGTTCTCCTTATAAGTGCTTGCATTTGTTGTTAAAACCATTTTTAAAAGCATTATTATGCTATTATTACTAGTTAGTTACACTTAATAATTAATTAAATGACTAACAATCCAAAGCCCTCGGTTTGAAACTGACCTGCCCCTAGCTCAGGCTTCCTGCAGGTAAACTCTGAATGATGAGTAGCTCAAAGCATTTCTGCAATCTCACTACAGCCTTCTCCTCCACTGCCAGCATCCAGTGGGAGATGAGTTTAACAAACAGCGGTAACACAATCGAGTGTGGAAATCCATTCTTTTCTGCGCTGGGGAAGTCGGTGGATGAAATGCACTCTGTTTTACTTCGCAGTCTTTCAAAATCAGAGAGATGCTCTTTTAAAAGCCACTTATGTGGAGCAGACTGTGTATCATTTTCATATTGACCTCGATCAGCCCCTCTGCTTGGGAGGCGGGAATTAAAACGGTAACTAACTGTCTGTGTGCCTCAGTCCAGAAAGGTCCGTTGCATCTGCAATTGACTAACGCTTTTCCTGCTGGACTCCTTTCCTTTCCACAACTTATGTTTTACTGCCGCGTTTCTGTACACCCTCCTTCGACCAGTTTATGCATGAGAATTATATTCATGGAAAATAGATGTTTTCAGGAAGATTACATGTGCAGGTTTATTTCTTTCTTGTATACAGATTCCCCTGACAGACAAGCTTGTGCATCACATCCTTGTATTGCGTGTATTGTTTCAACTTCATTAAAAAGACTAAGTGCACACTCTGGGGGTAATTTGCAAAGGGATGCAACTCACATCCGCTAACGAAGATGGATATTTCCACCCCTCCTTCTCTTCCTTCTTCTTGCACTCAGAGGTGGTCTCACATCTACAATTTCCACTGCTCGTTTTTTCCAATAGTAAGAAAACTATTGCTGCATGACCAGGCCCAGCTGGAACAGCAACTTAGCTGAAATAAGCAACAAAAAACAAAAAGCAAGAGTCCAGCTCTTGATTTATATAAATCCCTGCTTCCTGCTTCCTGCTTCCTGCTTCCTGCTTCCTGCTTCCATCAGCGCTATTTAGATGTTTCGGGTTACTGGATAACAACAACTTCCTCGACCGGTCAGAGGGTGGCAGGGTTAAAAAGGGAAGCGAAAACCAAAAGGTTTTAAAACAAGCAAACAAACCTCTAAAAACAAGCAAACAAATGCTGAACAATAGAGATGACTGCGTAAACAGGGCCTGAACAGGAAGGCTGGAGGTCATTTTCACAGAAAGATGTGCTGTTCCTTCAGTCTTGACAGCGTTACAGATAAGCACTCCTTCCTTCTTATCCAACGACCACTAGCTTGCCACGGATGGGACAGAACAGATCATCCTAACAGAAAAGCTGCAGCCTTCTACTGCAGCTGGAATCCTGGGCAATAACATGACACACCATTGGTTATTATCAAACCGCAGGGACCAGACCATACAATAAGAACAGAATGTTTATGCTACGAAAGTTTACAGATATGAATATTTACCGGAAGGAAAAGGTCGTAGGGTACAGTCAGGACAGAGGCACTGGAACAATTTTGAAAGTAGGGGTGCTGAAAGCCACTGAACAAAACTGTAATCCCTGCATATGATGAAAGCAATGCAAAGCTGCTGCCACATCGCCAGCATCCCTAGTTCCAGCGCCCTTGTTCAGGACCACTTGGGAGCTAGTTCTATTTTTACACATAAATGCTGCTACTAAAACGGGCTACTGGTGCGATAACGGTCATCGAATTGATCTTGTTCCCTTCTTTATTTTTTTACTACTTTTTATAATAAAAAATAATAAACACTTGAAGCTTAACTAAGAGTTTAAATGGCTTGCCTCCCACAAAGTCATTCCTTAAATGAAAGACAAAGAGTTGAGAAATTGTGTTTCTCTCGGCGCTCCAGTGCCACCGCTGCCCCTCCGTCATGCCTCTACCCTGCCCAGAGCTCATGATCTCGCCCCTCTGAACTAAAACTCAATGTTTGAAATGAGCACGACTGCTGCAGAGAATCAGCCCTGTCTGCAACAAGAAAACCATTCTTTCTTTAACACAGCTACACAGCTCTCTGGGGTCCCTGCGTTTCTCATAGCAGGGGACTCTTCTCAAATGTACTGCGGCCACATGTTAGTGCTTCTGTAGTCAAAATAATGCACACCATAGTAAATGTAATTCAGAATCAGACAGATTTACAAAACTTCAGTTAAGTTTTAGTTCATTAAACAACAGAAGCATTACTTACAAAATTTTATGAATTTTAGAAGAAAATCTGTAATGCGAGTTATACTTGCACACAAGATACAATGTTTGGTATGTATGTATGTATGTATGTATGTATGAATAGCTAGCACAATCTAGCTCAAACTGGACTGACCAAAGGCAATGTGAAAAGGTGTAGTATTTTACAGGGGGGGTATATTAAAGGGTTAATGCTAGGACTCCCTTTCAGTGGAGCGCTGCAGTGAGCACAGCAGGGACCAGACAGAGACAGAGACAACAAAGCACACACACAGACACAAACACACACACACACACACACACGCTTTATTCACCCGAAAAAAAAAAAAAAAAAACACATTCAAAATACCAGCATGTGGCTTGAATTGAATTCTGGAAAATTCCAAATTGAATAATTGTCTCTGTTTTGGCTCTAAATGCTTTAACAGGACAGTTTCTGTTCTGTTTACTGTAAAACATTTCTTAGCAGACCATGGCCAAGATGTTTAGCAGGGAGGAGCAATGAAAACATTTGAAATGAGAATGCAAGAGAGGGAGGGAGGAGAGACTGGGGAAGAGCCGGATTCTTAATTGTTGGCCCCTTTTTAGAGTCTGTGCGTCTCTGACTTTACAATACCTCTCCGTGCTTTGCCTCCCTTTCCTTTGCTTCATCACCATGCGGCTTCAGCTCACTACAGTAAACCTCACCTACTGCTGTAAAGAGAGCGCTTAGGAAAGCTGGCCTCACCACAGCTGCATTGTATATAAAGATATTGAGAATTAATGGACTAAGTGCAGGACATGTGTTTAAGACGGAGGTAAAGACATTTTTATCTAATAGGAGACTTCAGATGGAAGATACAACATCTTTCTGAATGCCCATGTGACCCATATTAGAACATTCCCCTTTCAATATGTCATTTCTTTAATATATGGGTTCTGTTACTTTACCAGGACTCCAATGGAAATAAGTCAATCTCTTGACTTTTTGGGTCCTCCTGGGTGTTAGGTCGACATGCTTATTTATTATGGTTTTTATGTACATTTTTGTTCTGTGTAAGAATTGTTTCACTGTTGATCTGTTTTACGTAGGTTTGATCTTTCTTCATTTTTTTCAATAACAATGTATGTGACTTTTACCAAAGAAAAACAAACAAAACTGGGCTGGTTACAATACTCTGCTCTATCACAGAGTTCAAGGATGAGCACACAGACCAAACTCATTGACCAGCACAGGCCTTGAATCTAATCCAACAGCTCAAACCAGCCACTGGCATGTCAATAGCAGCCTTTAAAGGGATTCTGACCTGGGAGCCTGTGTTAAATATGGTAGCAAAACCATTACTGTTTTTGACCTCCCTACTGCGTTTGTATTTTAAAAATTACAAGCAACACTTCCGTGCATGGGGCACAGTAACAGTAGCAGGGCATCGGCCAGGCTTACTTAAGGGTTTGTTCCAAATGCAAAGTCCACTAGCCTTTCAGCAAAGTGACGAGAACAAAAAACTGAAAAAAGAAAAATAGCAACATGAAACTGAACTGTAGATCTCCAACACCCTGTGCAATGTTGGAGAGAGCACAGGGCTGCTCCTGCAAAACACCTGCAGCCTGCATCATAGATGGGAATATAAAGCATGCATCTCTGTATATATTACAATTGGATTTGTATTGCTCTGACTTTGCTTGCATGCTGATCATTTCTTTTACTTACAAGCAGTTAGAATTGAGTCAGCAGATCAAAATACCTGCAGTAAACCTCCTGGCATTGTTTTGCATAAAGAAAGTTTTTGAACATGAACAGGGTTTGATTGACTCTCTGCACAGAACAACCTTTAGAAAAGTTTACCATGCTATCTGTTTGCAAGGTATTTTTGCAGTTTTGCACATTATACTATCCATTTACTACAATTTACCCTGGTTTGCCATGTTTATTACTAGGCTTTAGCATTTCTCGCTGTTCTTTACAGTGCTTACCGATGCTTTGCCATGCTTTCACTGTGTTTCATTACACTTTGCTATGTCTTCACCATGGTAGTCTTTTCTAAGTTCATGCATGTAAAGGATGCTCCTTACCAATATAGAAGGTGCTGGGAGCCGGCTTGTCATCCAGCTGTAATCCCATCAGCTCACTTGTCTGGGGGTCATGTCGGAGCCACAGGGACACTCCGAGGATCACTCCTCCAGCCAGCTAAACGCCAACCAGAAAACAACAAATTTTGTTATTTCATTGGAATAGCACAAGCTCCCAACACCCCCCACCCCCCCTCCCAGAGTTGTGTAAAGAGAGAGCTTGAAAAATATCCCTGCATAATTTCACACGTTTCTATTCGGAGACAGCGAGAATAAACAAGCGCAGATAGCAATGTAGTTTGACACCTCAGATCTACAGTGCTGGAGGCTGCCAGCAGTCTTATACTGCTTGCACACAGAAACATACAGACACTGAAGACTGTACTACTGTAATTAAAACAAGTATGGGTAGTGGAAGACTCACTGTGTGATGTTTTGATACATTAATAGCTAACAATGGTAAACGCAAACCACGTCATAAAACAGTGACTTGCTGACTGTGCGATCCATGTTCCAGGTCCTGCATTAAACTCTGGGGTCTGCTTATTATTCGTATTATTAGTTTATTTAGCAGACACCTTTATCCAAGGAGACTTACAGGGGCTTAACCTTTAGGCGCACAAGGTGAAGACATTCCACAGGCAGCACTGCCATGCAGATTCCCGATTCCCAATCAGAAGGAACTTCCCAATCTGAAGCAATCTGGGACGTGAGCTAGGCATGGATGAGCCTTGTGCTGATTGATCAAACTCTTTTTCACAGAGAGTCTTGATCCAAGCCTCGTTTACTTTATACCTCACAACTGCAGTGGGAAACCCTAATGGTAGCAACTGTACAATGGAAAATACCAATTCGTACAGATCCACATACAGATTAGGAAGACCTAACTCTAACCCTAACTTTACCCCCAACCCTGACCCTGACCCTATCTGAGCCCGGGATTTGAGATGGGGGAGCGATGAAAGACGGGGGTTGGGACCCCACCCTATCTCAAGCATTAACAGCGTCTAGTAAAGCAGCGCTTTTGAGAATATGTAACTAAGCAATATGCTGCCAGTTACAATGTTCTAAAGCTAAGTAGGTTTTATTTATGTATTATACATATAAATATATATAACTGATTACTGTGAAATTACAATTATAAATATATATATATATATATATATATATATATATATTTTTTTTTTTTTTTTTTTTTTTTTTAAAACCTTATATATCTTAATTACAGCACAATGTCGAACCGGGTCAAAACCTGAACATCTCAGCCAGGGAAGAACAGACAGACGCTGAATTGAGGATCAGATGATACCAGTATACTGTAAATGTCTACAATGTTTTTATTTTTTCTTTAGGAATGCTCTGGGGTTCTAAACAGAACACAAGACAGTGCTGAAGTCAGTCTCGTCAACTCAATAGCTCCATTGTTCTGTAATAGACTGTCAATAGCTGGCCTTGGAGTGGCGGTGATTTTGAGAGGGTTCCACAGCAGGCATCCCTTTAAGTTGTGTCTGCATGTGCACAGGAATGTAATCCTTTAGGTTTAACAAACCACAGCAACAAATGGGACGGGGGACGGGGGGGAGGGCACGGACAGTGACAGCATCTGTATAACAGCGCGGGCATGAGGAGCTGTCTGTGGGTTTCTTTGTAGTTCTATCAGAACGCCAGTGTCCCTGCATGTAAAACCTTCCGAAGTCATTGTGCACTTACTGTTAACCGACACCCTGTGTTTTCAGAGCCTTTTAGGAAAAATAAGAAAGGACCAGCAAGGCCTAGTTTGCAGTTGTTTTTTGTTTTATGAAAGTCGAGGTACAGACAATGGCACTGGAGGATTCACTTCTCCACGCTCTGCAAGCTGAGAACGCAACTCTACCCTGATCACCAGCATCCCCTGTCTGTTGCTGAGTTCCACGTCTCCCACAACCAGAGACTGAGAAGTACCTTTTTTTTTTTTTTTTGCGGTATATACTGGTATCCTTTGGTGGCTAAGATTCGTACCCAGGCCTGCAGCCTCCCCCACTTTGCACCTTAAAATGAACTTTGTTTTAAAGTCTGTTTGGATATTCGATATTCTATATTGGATAAATGATTAATCCTTCAGAACAAAACACCCACCAATACAGCTGAGGCGGGAGGCAGGATGATTGGCTTTACTTCAGAAAGCAGTGAACCCCTCAACACAACTCAACAAGCTGCAGGGGAGGCTGACAAGTGAATAAAGAAGACCCAGGCTGAAGCCACAGAAAACAGAGTCATACTCAAAACCAAGATGAAGAATGATATGAGGACAGGCTGCCAGGGTCAGGTAATCTTTTACTGCATTCTCCCCCTTGTTGTTATTATTATTATTATTATCAGTTTATTTAGCAGACACCTTTATCCAAGGCAACGTACAGAGACTAGGGTGTGTGAGCTATGCATCAGCTGCAGAGTCACTTACAGCAACGTCTCACCCCAAAGACGCAGCACAAGGAGGTTCAGTGACTCGCTCAGGGTCACACAGTGAGGCAGTGGCTGAGCTGGGATTTGAACTGGGGACCTCCTGGTTATAAGCCCTTTTTTTTAACCACTGGACCACAATCATCCAATTTGCACTGAGGAAAACACACAGAAAGTTACAGAAAGTTTAACCAGATGTTCTGTGTGGAAGGATTGGAAATTACTGTAGTGTGTATGTGAGTGAGTGAGTGAGTGAGTGAGTGAGTGAGTGAGTGCGTGAGTGCGTGAGTGAGTGAGTGAGTGGAAGGAAGGCTGGGGGAGGGGTGGGTGTAGAATTGTATTTGCCATTTATACAAAAGACCAAAGAGACCAAGAGTTTCCTCAGCATTGCTAACTTTCCTCTTACTCAATCTATCCTTGTGTGCGACTGCAAATTGGTCTACTTAGGCCATTCCAGCGGTGAGGTAGTCAGTTACTAAGCAAGGAGATAAATATTGTTGCAGCTGAAGGGAGACGCCCCTTAGCAACTGCATGGAGACAGAAGCTGGTGGAGTTTTCCTAACACACTAGAACACTGACAATCACTTTGTTTTTGATGCCCACTTATGAGGCAAGACCCTAGTTAGGCAACAGCTCCTTCCTCCCAGATAATGTAAGTTGTTTCCTGCTAGTTTTAATAATGTTACAGTTGTCACCCCAGAAATACCCCTCGCTCAGCTGTCAGATGGGTCAGTCTGCACCTAGCCCATCCTCTGGATATATATGTGTGTGTGTGCGAGTGTGTGTGTGTGTGTACATGTGTATAAATATCCCAACATATGTGACTTCTATACAGTTTCAGGATTTTTCTATTTAGAACTACAGTGTGCAGCTCAGGATCACAGACATTCTGTCTGCGATCACATTACCTTCCAAAAACACACAGCCGCCGGAACACACAGAATTGGGCAGCTAGCTTGGAATATGTATGTGGTCTCAAAAGCCAGAGACGAATTAGCAGAACACAGATCAAAACTTTTATTAACTGAATCCCTGTCCCTATCATGGAACTTCCCAAGCAGACCCTGGCTGGGACCATTGGCAGCTGCAGGCCCCAGCCTGTCAACGTCCACAGATATTTAAGAGGCATGTGTTGGCTTTATCAATGTGGGATATCCCAGGTTCAAGCCATACCACCTCATATAGTCAGAGCTGCAAACTAGGTATGAGTTTGCCTGAGCAATCAGTGTTAAAATGGATAACCTGTAATGGATACTTGAGGTCACCAGTAAGCAGTGTTGCAGGGTTAGTGGGACAATCTCAACCAGTAGAGGTCAGTGATCCTCATTTCTAGTCCAGGTCTCTTCACCCCAAACCATTTAACAGGTCCTTCAAAGGATCAAATAAATTATTTACAACCTTATTGGAATAAAGACATGCGCTGGGATTGCCCTTGAGAACTGGAGAGACACAGAGGCCCTGTGGCGTCACCAGGATGTTAAATAGAGATGCCTGCTATGGGGGTCTCAACAGAGGATCCTAGGGCTCTGTTCTCAAGAACAGGGGCGGTGCCCATGTTACCCTGAACTCATTCCAATAGCATGTTTTGAACAGGACTCTGACCCCCTCTCCCGATCCCTGAGCTGCAGTTACTATGTCCATCGCTACATCCAATGATGTTTCCTGTGTTTACTGAAAGGGGAGCATTAGGGGAGAAGCCATACTTAACTCATATCCCCCGGAAAAATAGATCAGTCTTTCCTTGTTACTTTTCTTTCTTTCTTTCTTTCTTTCTTTCTTTCTTTCTTTCTTTCTTTCTTTCTTTCTTTCTTTCTTTCTTTCTTTCCTGGATTGGTTAACAAGCTCCCCTTAAGTTCTTCATCCACTCAACCTTTATGTCAGACCCCAGTTAGTGTACCAAAACTCAATAAAACACAAATAAATTATTTCGAAGAGTGCCTTTTTAGTGCAGAGCTAGGAATGAGCATGTTGTCTAAGACAGAGCAGAGGGCCCCAGAGGCTGTCCGGTCTTTTATTGAGTGAATGCAACAGAATGGAGGACCAAGCCCAGGCTATCCTTTAATAAACTAGAGCCTGGCTCTGAGAGATCACAGTGTGTGTGTGTGTGTGTGTGTGTGTGTGTGTGTGACCCTGGGGCACTTCTCAGTGCTGTGCAAACTTGAAAAGTTGCTGGAGACACAAGGGCCAGTTCAAGTTCTCATGGAACAGACACACACAAAGAGGGCCTTTGTCTCAATTCATACAGCTATCAGGGAAACCACTCTTTGAAATGAACTCCGAAACCTGCTCTGGATGAGCAGGAGAGCCGCTGGGAATCGCGTAACAGTATAGTCTGCCCAGCAGTATAACAATACCAAGGAGGTCTGTTAGAAAAACAACAAATAAAGCCTTTCTCTTACAGCTTGAGAGTCATGTTTCGGATCAGTTTATCCAGATTTTTAGGAAAGACTCCAGTTCAAATAATATTTGAGTCACTTTTATAACGTGCCTTTTTTGGGTGGAAGGAACACAACAGGAAGGCTTTTTGTTTTGTTCAGAACAGCAGGCAGGCATCACCTTGGATCTGATCATCAGTGGGTGTTTGTGTGCTTCCAATCCAAACACTGTTTACACAGCTACATGCCACAGTTTGCAACATTATCTCTGCAAGTGAGTTTTGCAGAACACAATGGCAGAGCTTCCAACAGGCAGACGGTGAAAAACAAGAAAATCCAGCCCCTTCTAGATGTGATAAACACATACCTGAGGCCCCACGTTATCATTCAGGGAGCTGGCAACTCGTTTGTTTGCTATTTGTGCAAATTCTGCAGTTTTGGATACATTTCCTCTTACAATAAAAAAAAAACATTTGTGCAGCGCATACAGAACCAGTGACAGATCAGTTACTCAAAGAGGGTCTGCTTTAATTAAACAAACGCACGCACGCTCGCACGCACGCACACACACACACACACACACACACACACACACACACACACACACACACACACTACACACACACACACACACACTGACACCCCCTCTACACACACACACACAGACATCCCCTCCACAGACATCCCCTCCACGCACAGGCACACACACACACACACACACACACACACAACGCCCTCTACACCCACAGACAACCCCACCCAGTACTACACACACACACACACACACACACCACCCACTACACACACACACACACACACACACACAGACATCCCCTCCACAGACATCCCCTCCACGCACGCACACACACACACACACACACACATCCCCTCCACACACACACACACACACACACACACACACTGACACCCCCCTAAACACACACACACACACACACTGACACCCCCTCTACACACACACACACACACACACACACAGACATCCCCTCCACACACACACACACACACACACACACACACACACACACACCACACACACACACACACACACACACACACACACACACACACACACACACACACACACACACACACACACACACACACACACACCCCCTCCACACACACACACACACAACCCAGATCAAATAAACCACAAAAAAACCGCCCCTAAGAGAATACCAAAACACTACCGGAGGAATTAAAAAATCTTTTCCAGTGACACATCACGAACTAGCAGCGTTCCTGTAACCCTTTACTCAAATAAATACTGACTTTCTCTATATGCAGGCTTTCAAAAGGTACCAAGAAAATGTAAAACACCCAGCCCTGCTTCATCATAGGACAAACAAACTGCAATTATATATATTGAGCAGAGTCCCTTCTAGATGCGATTGCAGATGGGTTATCCCAGTCTCTACAATAAGAAAATGACAACTCACAGTGCTTTTCTTTGCACTGGCTGTATATCGTTATTCGTCCTGTCCCACACACACAGTGTGCTGCCGCATTAACTATTATTAAACTACGGTAGGTGCCCTTACAAAGCTGCCACGAAATGTTCCTGTCAGGACACTGTACTCTGACTGGTTCAGTCAATCAATCTGTATTTTATATAGCGCCTTTGAATAATCCTCTCCCAACACCGAAACCCTAAACCGAAGGTCAGTATCCTATGCTGGAGCCATCACACATCTAAAGTAGTTCATGGCAGCAAATAAGCGTTTTTGTTACTTTTTAAAAAAAGCGACCAGAGGTACTGACTTACTCATTTCGTGATCCTGGTCAGCACTGCACTACGGAAACCACGGGTTCAATTCCATGAAAACTCCACAGTGCTTGTGACGATAAAACACCACACAGAATACATGGTTTATTATTTAAACGACATATTAGCCTATAACACAATATACAAACATAACATATCCAGATTGTGCTCATGTTTCAAAAACGCACGACGCCCACCCACCCACCGCAACAACACGCTGGAGTTTCTCCCCAAATACTGCAAATTGAATAAACCCACTAAACACAGTAAAAGAGCTGCCTCTGTCCACAGCATGCAAACCTTAACTTTCGCGAACATGTCCCTTTTTATTAAGAGAGTGACATTAACTCATTTCATAGCGCAGTGGCTGTAAATTACGTCGCCGTTTC
>NC_054552.1:784402-801902 GCF_017654505.1 Polyodon spathula | reverse complement strand
GGGGCGATCCAGAAGGAAACCGGAGCAGAACCACCAACACCACGGCCTCGCACAAAGAGACCCAGCCGCAGCCTGTCACTGACGGGTTCGGAGGATAATACCGCTACTACTGAGAATGGTGAAGAATCATTCAAGGTAGTAGCGAAAAAGACACGAATTCAGCGGAAGGCTGCAGAGCTGCCGGATGGCAGAGCGCAGCCAGTGCAGAACTCCGAACCCGTGCAGACAGGGAGACTGCGGGCTCCAGGCGGGGCGTCAGTCCCTCCCAACGCGGAGGAAGAGAGCACAGCGCAGGGTGAGCCGGGCGCGGTGCAAGACTCTCCGCTAGCTGAATCTCAGCCGCCTGAAATAGTGCCGGCTGTAGCAGAGACCGGTGTCGGGGAGTCGGAGGGAGCTGCGGAGGAACGGATTCTCGGGGGCGAGCGAGAGGACAGCGCGGATGAGATGGAGGGGGAGCTCTCTGACTCCTCGCTTATCTCAGACATCCCTGATAGCCAACCCGTCAGTAAGAAAAAGTTATACACACTTGAGCAGGTAAATGATTTTATGATAGAAACAAAAGGGAAAAGGGGAGTAGAAATAGAGAGTTTTTTCCCTGATCTAAGGTTATTTCTCCACTCCGCTCACGTTATAACAAGGAAAGCCACAATAGAAGAATTTGATCAGCCAAAACGTTATAGATTAAAAAAAATTGTTCAGAAAATTAAAAAGGATCTTAAAAGTGGTTCAAAATCTCTTGTTTAAAAATGGCTGTGTTTTATGAAACTTCTTTTATTACTTGTTTTAGTCTGTTAGTTTTTTTTAGCTATGATGGAAAGGTGCGTTTTTGTTTCTTTTAATCTAAACGGCTGCAGACAGTCTTTTAAGAGGGCGCAGCTAGTCGAGTTTTTAGAGCAGAAGCAGGCGGGGTGGTGTTTCTGCAGGAAACGCACTCGGATCAGGAGAATGAGGAGGCGTGGCGAGCGGAGTGGAAGGGGCTGTGCGTGATGAGTCACGGCGCTAGTACTAGTGCAGGAGTAGCCGTGCTTTTTAAACCCAGCCTGGGGGCAGTTTTACTAGATATAGATGAAATCGAGAAAGGGAGGATTTTAAAAGTAAGAGCTAGGCTGGGCAGTACAGTGTATGTTTTTATTAATATTTATGCCCCCAATAGAGGGGGCGAACGAATTTTATTTTTTAAGAAATTAAAGCAAGCTCTTTTTAATATTAATAATAATGATGTGGTGGTAGTAGGAGGAGATTTTAATTGTACTGTTAATTTTAATATTGATAGAAATAATGATGAACCACACCCTCAGTCCTCCAGAGAGTTGGCTGCATTGTTAGAGTCCAGTGACCTGGTTGACATATGGAGATGCCTGCACCCCAGTTCAAGACAATACACCTGGTCTCAGTATCACACAGACTGTGTATATAGAGCAAGACTAGACCGGTTTTATACTTCTAAAAACGATTTAAATAAATTTATCAAAGCAAGAATCATCCCCAGTAGTCTCTCTGACCACCACTGTCTATTAATTACAGTATTAATTCAATCAGAACCCCACAGAGCATCTTACTGGCATTTCAATGTAAAATTATTACAAGATGTAAAATTTAAGCAACAATTCAAACTTTTTTGGATAATTTGGAAAAAAGAAAAAGCACAATATAAAGATTTAAGACAGTGGTGGGACATTGGCAAAATACAAATTAAATGTTTTTGTCAACAATATACTATAAATGCAACCAGGTCACTGAACACAGCCGTGAGAGAACTGGAGTCCAAAATCCTCCTCCTAGAGGAAAGTTTAAATTCAGAATTTAAAGAACAGACCCTGGAGAACCTAAAGGAGCAGAAAATCGCGCTGGGGAGCTTGCTGAAGGAAAGAGTGAAGGGGGCGATTGTGCGTTCCAGATTCATGGAGTTGAGAGACATGGATGCCCCCACTAGTTTCTTCTTCAACCTGGAGAGGAAGAGAGCGGACAGTAGACAGCTGTGTTGTATCAGGACTCCTGGTGGGAAAGAACTGCACACCCGGGAGGAAATCAGCAGAGAGGCGGTGCGTTTTTACAAGGAACTTTATAATAAAGAACTGTGCAACATAGAGGACACTGAGCGGCTGCTCCAGGGGTTACCCAGCCTCAGTGAGAAGGAGCAGATTCAGCTGGACGCACCGCTGACCCACCAGGAGATGACCGCCGCTGTCAAGCAGCTCTCCAGCGGAAAGGTTCCCGGGATCGATGGACTGCCAGCAGAATTTTATAATAATTTCTGGGATATAATGGGGGAGGATTTGCTCCAGGTTCTGAGAGAGAGCCTCAGCCACAAGGAACTGCCTCTTAGCTGCCGTAGGGCAGTGGTTACACTGCTGCCCAAGAAGGGAGACCTATGCCAGCTTAAAAATTGGAGACCTGTGTCAATTTTATGTTCTGATTTAAAGATTTTATCCAAAACAATCGCTAATAGATTAAAAAGTGTTATTGGAACTGTAATACATATGGATCAAACATATTGTATACCGGGTCGCTCTATTTTTGATAACTTGTTTTTTATTCGAGATTTTTTAACTGTAAGTGATATTTGTGATTTTAATGTAGGAATGGTCTCCCTGGATCAAGAGAAGGCTTTCGACAGAGTCGACCACACCTACCTCTTTCATACACTGGAAGCCTTCGGGTTCGGTCCTGGTTTTATTTCTTATATTCGGCTTTTATATTCCAACATTTTTAGTATTTTAAAGATCAACAATGGGCTGAGTCAGCCCTTCCCAGTGTGCAGGGGTATAAGGCAGGGCTGTGCCCTGTCTGGTATGCTGTATTCACTGGTTATAGAGCCCCTGCTGCACCTGCTGAGGGTCAGGCTAGCTGGATGGACAGTGCCCTCCTCGCCCTCCACACCCTCCTCTGCCACAGTGAAGGTGTCTGCCTACGCAGACGATGTGACTGTGTTTGTGAGGGGGGATGCAGATGTCCAAGCGCTGCAGCAGACTCTAAATGAGTTCCAGAGAGCATCTTCTGCCAGAGTAAACTGGGCAAAATGTGACACCTTCCTGTCAGGCGGCTGGGATGAGGGCACCCCTCCTTTCCTGCCTGAGGGGCTGAAATGGAACAGAACAGGTATTAAAGTGTTGGGGGTGCACCTCGGAACAGAAAACTACATGAAAAAGAACTGGGAGGGTTTGTTGGATAGGGTGAGGGGGCGGCTGCAGAGGTGGAAGGGACTGCTGGCTCAACTGTCCTTCAAGGGCCGGGTGCTTGTTATTAATAATCTGGTGGCCTCTAGCTTGTGGCACAAGCTGGTATGCCTGGACCCACCCCAGGGCCTGGTGAAGGAGATCCAGAGAGTGTTGCTGGAGTTCTTTTGGAGCGGGAGACACAGTTTGAGGCCGGCAGTCCTCTACCTCCCTAGTGATGAGGGGGGGCAGGGGCTAGTCAGCATTGCCAGCAGGGTGGCAGCCTTCAGACTGCAGGCGGTTCAGAGACTCCTGTACACTGAGGAGGAGGCTCATTGGAAGAGGCTGGCCTGTTTCCTTCTCAATAGATTTGGGGGGCTGGGGTTAGGAAAACACCTGTTTTTAATTGAGAACACCAGTTTTAGTAAAGCAGGACTTCCTCCTTTTTATCAAAGTATTTTAAAAGCCTGGCAGCTGGTGAGGGTGGAAAGGGATGTGGAGTCCTTGACAGGGCAGGACCTGTTTGAGGAGCCCCTATTTTTTAATCCACTCTTTCCAGTTAAGTTCCTCCAGTCGATGACGCTCTGTGCCAGTTTTTTAAAAGCAGGTGTAACCAGGATGGTCCACCTGTTAAACCTTGAGCTCTCCTGCTGGCTAACTGCCTCCCAGCTAACTGCACAGCTAGGCTGGCACTCAGAGAGGCTTGCAGAAAGACTGATGGGTGAGTTGAGGGGCTGCCTCTCCCCGCGGCTCAAGGCAGTCCTGAGGGAGGAGTTGTCCAGAGGCACAGAGCAGAGACAGCTTTCCTTATTTCCAGGGATGATCGTGTCACCAGCAGTAGGTGAGGAAGGTGAGGGCGGTGGAGAGAATGGAGGGACTTTGCTTAAATTGCAGAATGTGGAGGAAATGATCTTTCACACAATGAATGGAAAACAGATATACAAATTGTGTGTTAAAGCCACAGAGTATAGTAGGCTAAGGGGTCTGGTAGACTCTAAGTGGCGAGCTTACTTGGCTGTAGAGGAGGGGCACAGGCCGGTGTGGAGGGTGCTGTACAAACTGCCTCTCGCCAAGAGAGTGGGGGACCTGCAGTGGAAGATTCTACACTGCATTGTGTCCACAGGCAGGTTTCTCCATAGAGTGGACCCCAGCATCAGTGAGCAGTGCGCTTTTTGCTCAGCAGAGGAAACTCTCTTTCATGCTACAGTGAGTGTGAGAGGCTGCGGCCACTTTTTAATTTACTGCAGGGAATCCTGAATAACTTAGGGGTCGTTTTTAGTAAGTGACCAGTTTAGTGGTTCAGTTCAGGGTGCTCGTGGTCAGCCAGATCAGAGTAGAGTTTGAGTATTTTAAACTGGTCAGTAACCTGGAGGACTTTCAGGAGAGGTGGTGTGTGGGAGACGCCTTGTGTGCTGTGAGTGAGGAGGGGGAGCTCCAGTTTTTGTTCTAATTTTATTTAATTTTTGTTTTACAGTGTTTTATTTTGGCTTTTATCTGTTTTCAACAAAGAAAAAAAACACTGTTTAATATTGATTTTTTAATGATCCTTTTATTTTGTTTAAAATCTGTTTTTAAGGAGAACACGATATATTTTAGGATTTTTTAAATTTTGCTCAGGCAGTAGGAATCTTAACTTTTGTTGTGTTTTACCTTTATTTGAATCTTAATGGATTTTATTTGGAATATTTAAATAAAGGATCTTAAAAGTCTCTCTCTCTCTCTCTCTCTCTCTCTCTCTCTCTCTAGTAAAACTCAAACCGAGACATTGATGAGATTTAGAGGATTTCCCCTCCCCCGTGCAAGGTCTAGTGGTTAGAGCTGGGAGGCAGTGTGGTCTAGTGGTTAGAGCTGAGGGGCTGGGAGGCAGTGTGGTCTAGTGGTTAGAGCTGGGGGGCTGGGAGGCAGTGTGGTCTAGTGGTTAGAGCTGAGGGGTTGGGAGGCAGTGTGGTCTAGTGGTTAGACAGTGACTCTCAGTCACTGTCTGTCAGCCACTCTGTCTGTCTGTCTGTCAGTATGTCTGTTGGTCTGTCTGTTGTTCTGCCTGTCCGTCTGCCTGCCCTATTGTCTGTCTCTCATTCTGTCAGTCATTCTGCCTCCATTCTCCCCTAAAGCCTTCCATATTGTAAGCCCTGATCTCTCCAGATTTGCTTTGATGGGATTGAACTGTCCTCTCCAATGATTGGGTGGTCATGGTGATTGAACTGATTTCTCCAATGATTGGGTGGTCATGGTGATTGAACTGATTTCTCCAATGATTGGGTGGTCATGGTGATTGAACTGATTTCTCCAATGATTGGGTGGTCATTACAGAACAGTGGAAAACGGGGGTCCATTGTTACCCCCCTCTGTATAACTATAGTGTCATTATCTGTGTTTTTTTGTTGCATCAAAATAAAACGCATCTCCATCAGAAAAAGGCTTGAGATTCAATTATGCAGACAGCAGCTGTACTGTACGTTACATGTTTGGGAGAACAAGCTCAATTGTGGTCAGGATGATGTAGTTGTTATTGCACAACCCCTGACGCACTGAGATCGATGCCATTTGTCAAGGTGCTCAATGCAAAACCTAGAGTGAGTACCTTTAATCAGACAGGGGAAAGCTGGGTTGACCTAATCTGTTGTTTAGTTTGCATTCAGTCCCCACAAAACAGTGAGATACATTCTTAAGATATTTAATAGGTGCCTGTCTACAATACCCTCATCCAAGCCATCTCGATGTTGTAACATGCTGGAGATAGAATTCGTTTACTCCACATACTGTAAAATCAACGCAGTTCTTACATTGATCCAGGATCAAACACAGATCCGATTAATGAGGAGAAAAAATACCTTTCCAGTTGAAATGGTTCAGTCCAGGTTTAAGTAGAGCCAAGATTATTATATGTGACCTAGAATACTGAATGTGTTAAAATAATGAAATACAGAGGGCAACACATAACTGAGTAAAGCAACACAGGTTCTGAGGGTGGGATGAGTTTTCAGCATTCTGCAATGAAACGGAATCCAACTTAAAACAGTAGAAACGTTTACCACTCTATTTTTGCATGGAATTTTTTTTTCAGTTTTCCTTTTGCCATCATTTACTCTGGTCTGTTATGTTCATTCAAGTAAACTATACAATTTTTATAAGTAACTTGAAATCAGCAACTTTTTAGGAGCTGAGAACAATTAAAAAGGTCTAATTGCCCACATTATTAGTGCAATTAAGGGTTTGATTAAGTATTTGAGAACTTGGAATGCAAACCAGCAGACACAGTGGGTCCCCCAGGACCAGGATTGGGAAACACTGCTTTAATACACCTCACTATTCTCTACAAGGCTTACCTGTGCTTTTCCATTTATTACACTTTGCTGTGCTTTTACTGTGGTGCACGGGCATGAGGGACAGTACATGTAAATGCTGTGCAACACTTAAGGCCTGCAGCTTGCAGTGAGCAAAGTGCTGGTGGTTAGGATGGAGAAACAGCTAACCAAGGAAACAGCTGACAGACAGAAACACTGACGTCATCTCTATAGAAACATAAACTACTCGTTGTTTTTCATTCTTACAATGCTTTAATGATGAGAAGGTTACAGAAATAACAAAGGTTGCTGCCATTGAAGGTCTGACAATAGAAATGCACTTGGAAGCTTGATAAGATAAAAGCGTGCTGGGGGGGTTGTATTTTTTTTTATTTTACTTTTGGGTGTTTTTGAGTTTATTGGATATAAACCGTTGGTTCGCGCATGACAAGAAAACCACATCGTAAAGCAGTAGCCAGCCCACTGTGTGCAATTATACCAGCTTCAGAAGGCAAACTGAATCCCAGAACTGCAGTCTCTGTTTAAAGAATCTCAGACATTAACAACGTAACGTTTCTCAAACACAATAACAACCAAATCTGTGACAAAAAAATTATAACTTTTCTGCCACTGATGTTGATTGATTATATAATTAACATGGGAAAACAATTCCAATATGAAAACAATAACTCATTCGGGTTGATAAAGAAGAAAGAAAGAAGCAAACAAAACTCTGTAATTTACCAAATGTCTAATTAGCCCGTGTTTTACAGTACGTTAGCTTGTTCAAAAATGCACTCGTCTTGTCTGTCTGTCACACCCCTGGTCTCCTAAAGTCCTGTCAGCTCACATGTGGACATCCAGTAGAAGAGTTTACCCTGGGATTGTTGCTGTTTTCCGAATGCTTTCCCTTGGCTTTTGCTGTATATTTACCATTGCCTACCCTTTTTCCCCATGTTTGTTAATATGCTTGACCACACTTTCTATCTTTACAATGCTTACCTATGCTTTATCATGCTTTCATTACTGCAGAAAACCTTTGTAAGGGATAATCCATGGACTAATAACACAAATACTTAGGGATTAAGAGGTCCCAGGTTAGTGACATTTTTTGATCCATCTCAGAAAGCGGGAATCTCCTCTCTAGAGCCCAGCCAGGGTGTACTTCCCCTTCCTCTTCCCGGAGTCTCCCAGGCAGATCGAGAAGTAGAGGAAGGAGGTCAGGACCATCCCATTCACCTGGAGACACACACAGGGATGTGAATGTGATCCACAGCACAACGGGGGAGACAATGATTCTGCTGTTCAAGGGTAGTAGTGTGTGAGAAGAGAGGAGGTTAAGAGCTCTCAAACCATGCACGCAGAGAAGGTGAGGTAAGGTGCTTGCTAGCGGCGTGCAAGGTCGTCCGATCACACACAGCTCACATCCTGTTACGATTGCAGTTAAAAATAAAATCTTCAAACTCAACATGCCCCCAAAATATGTTTTACTGCAATAGGGCCCGGCCAGGCTGGGTGTGTGTGTGTGTGTGTGTGTGTTTAGGTATATATTTATGTAGGCAGGTATATATGTATATGTTTTTGTTCAGGAGAGATCTGCCACATTCAACTTCTGAAAGTCTGCTGACAATGGCAATGAAGCATTCCTTTGATCATTAATATGCTTTACTCACATCCCTGAACATTAATTGTGAAAGGAAATGCAAACATAATTGGGTGCTGAATTATTTATTAGAAGTTGAAACCATGCTATTTAATTTCACCCATAACTCCAAACACACAATGTCAGAAATCTATACCCTGCCCCTGCATTTTATCAGAGCCTTTCACAGCACTGGGGGTTCTGCCTGTGTCAGTGGGATTCCTCCTGTGCTTCATGGTTTTTTATGTAGGCAGAATGGAGGACTGTCAGTTACTGTAAGTATACTAACATGGAGGTAAATTTAGTATATTTGCATGGTAATTTTGCATTTCCCTTTGGTTCTACTATACATTTACCATAGTTTGCCATGATTTTTTTAAATGTTTTTTTAAATACCTCTCTGTGCTTTACAATGCTTCCCTATGCTTTACCATACCTCTCTGTGCTTACAATGCTTCCCTAGGCTTTACCAGACCTCTCTGTGCTTTACAATGCTTCCCTATGCTTTACCATCCCTCTCTGTGCTTTACCATGCTTCCCTATGCTTTACCAGACCTCTCTGTGCTTCACAATGCTTCCCTGTGCTTTACCAGACCTCTCTGTGCTTTACAATGCTTCCCTGTGCTTTACCATCCCTCTCTGTGCTTTACCATGCTTCCCTATGCTTTACCAGACCTCTCTGTGCTTCACAATGCTTCCCTGTGCTTTACCATACCTCTCTGTGCTTACAATGCTTCCCTAGGCTTTACCAGACCTCTCTGTGCTTTACAATGCTTCCCTGTGCTTTACCATCCCTCTCTGTGCTTTACAATGCTTCCCTATGCTTTACCATCCCTCTCTGTGCTTTACCATGCTTCCCTATGCTTTACCAGACCTCTCTGTGCTTCACAATGCTTCCCTGTGCTTTACCAGACCTCTCTGTGCTTTACAATGCTTCCCTATGCTTTACCAGACCTCTCTGTGCTTACAAGGCTTCCCTAGGCAAAGGAAGGCTGTGGTTTTATCCAGAACTCACCAAGGATGCCATCGTGAGGAGAAGCAGAGCCCAGAGCCAGTCCACGTGTTTCTGCAGGAAAGCAGATACTGCAAGCAGGCAGCCCTGAGGAGAAAGCAACCACAGCTAGAAAACTCACAGGCACATCCTCAGAGAACCTTGTGAAATTCTTTAATAAACGTTTCACCTCCTCTAGTTCAGCTTTCTAAACGACTTGGGATAATTGAACATGTCCGGCCCAGCGTGTACGTCAACAATAAAATAAAAAAAAACCCCTACATGAACAGAATTTAGATATTTTATTTAGCATCAAGTAATCAAAGAAACTGCTAAATGATATCGCAAAAGTCTACTGGAAACCATAGTAGTACAGTATTTCGTGTTAGATTTCAAAATGTATCAGGTCTCCCAAAGATGATGCATTGCTGAGTGCCTGGATAACAGGATGTGCGTACACCTCTTTGATATACTGTGACTGGAGCAGGGTATAAGAACAGAACAGAGCAGAGGGTTTACAGCCCCAACAGCACACTACATTTGCAGTTCCAGCCCATGCTTTTTCCACAGTTATACTATCCACTGGTTAGAATGTTTCAACAAATGTTTCAAGGAGGCAATTTGTTCTGTACAGTATATCACATGTCACAATTTCCCATTGAGTTGCATCCTGGTGTAGGTGAATACAGACTGTCATTGAATCCTGTCGTGTTCAGTGTAAAGAGAAGCTACCTGCCCCGTGGCTCTCAGTCCGGCCAGGCATGTGATGCTCTCCACTGTGCCAGTGAGAGGAGAATGGGAGCGCTTTCCACAGCACGAGAACTGGAAAACACAAGACCGAGAGCAGTGTGGGTTTACTCACACAGACCAGGAGTAAAGTGGCTCTAGAGAAGCACTGGAATGCCCACAGGCATCAGAGGCAGACTGTCTGGTTCATTAATCAATGGATAGAGTCAGGAGGAGGGAAAGGCCTTGGTGCTACAGTTGTGCCTCAGATTTAGTGCCTTCAGAGTGAGGCTAAAGGAGGGATTAAGAATGGACGTACAAGACTGAGATTCAGAAATGAGCGAAAATTGCAAGTGGACATGATCGCACTGGAAGTAGGCAATGTCAGAAATTGGCTGTTATGTTTAAATATTTGCTCCCAGTCAGATCTGAGCCATTCATACCTGTTTCCAGTCTGACCTGCCTTTACCAGTAACAGTCTTTCTCTTAGGTGCAAAGAGACAGACGGAAAGACAGCGTCAGAGCGCCGGAACTCACCGCAGTGTGGAAGGCTGTCAGGTGCTGCCCAGCGGAGTCTGACTGATTCCTCAGGAAGTCATGGTAGAGAAAATCATATACATCCATTACAGCGCCCTCTACCTGCGGGAGGGGAGAGAGTCGGGATCAAGCCATGTGGCTCCCTTTTCAGAGCTTTATGCGTATTTGAAATGCATTTAACACTCAACATTGTTTTTACCACTCTGCTTTCCAACAATGGTAGCTTTGATGAGGGTAAAACTGGAAAATAATAAAGCCTTCTTTATTTTAAATGTATTTAATCTATTATAAAGACCTAGAGCTTAAGAGGCATTTGTGAATGTTAGAACAGCTTAACTTTCTCTATAAAAAAAGTACGCTGATGAAACTATAATAACAAAAGCTTAGCAACAGCACTGTTTTCAGTAACAGCTGACCAGAGACAGAAATGGAATACAATTATAACAACAATAAACTGCATATTAAAATATATATTTAAAAAAAAAACACTGCTGCACCTAAATCCTAGCCAAAACCAAACAAAATGTTTCTGAGCCAGCGCCCTGTGAATATACTAACAGTGCAGGGATGACGTGCTCGCTGAGGAGTGGGCTGGGCTGGAGCTGAGAGAAGGAGACAGGGTCTGTGTATAATCTCACACTGTGTTCATTAGCCTTCCGGGGTTCAGTGTTAATTCAGCTCCCTTCCCCCAGAGTCCTACACATCAATCACATCTCTTTCTCTAGCGTTCCTGCAGTTTAGTTTCACCCCATTCCCAATCTCTATAGGCATGTTGTTGAGGCAGAACCACTTGAGTCCTTTAAGATCCAACTTGACAAAGCTCTGAGACCAATCAGCCACTGGATTTACCAGAGCCCCTTGATTACAATACAGCCTTATTATGTACAGTTGGGTGTTCTTCTATCTCCCCTCCTCCCTTTTCCTCAGAGTAACAGTGACGCAGTGGGTCTGAGCGCTCTTGTGCTGGAGAGGGAGAGTGCTTGCTACAGCTTCTTTTCCACTTCAGCCCCCTGGAGTACAACATTGGAAATAAAGCCTCAATTCTCAAGCGTCACATTACTTCTTCTAATGCACAGCCAGCTCGCTCTCTTCCTCTTTGCAAAAAGCCACAAAGATTGTAGTTGCCTTTTAAAAAGCCGGGAGTGTATTTCAGTGATCTCAATGCTGCATTCCTAAACCTCACTCTCCTCCTCTCACTCTCCATTGTGTTTCTGCTGGATTAGTGATGTTAATAAGCTTGCAATAAATAGGCTTGGGGGTTCTGTTTAACATTCTAATAGCATTCTGCACCCCAACAGGGCACTTCAACTTGACACGTGAAGTCATTCAGTTTCTTTATAGTTATACAGCTATTGTTAAAGCTCAGCTCTAGAAGGAGACATATCTGTGGAAGAGGTACACAAAGAGTGCACCCGTAAAATAAATGGTACTCTCCGCCATCCTACGTCATCACTGCAGCAGAGATTTCGGATTGCGCTATTTCTCAGAGATGCAGGGGTGTTGGCTTTCTCCCTAGCCACACCTGTAATAACACCAGTATACCATTTAGTCCCACCTTCCTCTACAGTAGGTGTTGATTATGCCGGCCTGTTGTTTGGGAAACCTGCAGTGCATTGGAATTCCAAAACGAACAAGGTTTTTAATCCTTCTAAAGGTGGTGAAATGAACACTAACAAAGCAGCATTAGCAATGACAGTGGCGTGTCGGTAAATCAGAGTGCTGTCGTTCTTCAGCTCTCTGTAATTGAGTTCTGCATTACAGAGTGCTAGGCTGGCTCCGCACTGCATTGCACTTTAGCCTGTTGAAGTATTTACAGTGACACATCGGCTTGAGAGCTATAAATCTCTGGCATGGAGGAGATCTGGCTGCTCAGAAAAATGTTACATCTTCCTAACGGTCCTGTCCACTGGAAGCTCAATACAGTCCACATTTAAGGCACAGTTAATATAGTGCATGCCAATGTGTTTTTTTCACATTCACTTCCATTGGAAAACCATCAAAGTCTAATGGCAGTGTTGTGTGATTTTATAACAAACAGCATTGTAATAGTCTTCTTACTGATACAATACTTCTTCATTCAATTCCAAGCAGCCACCGGCAGTGAAGCAGGGTGCGTGATTCGGATTCTCCATGCCAGATTAATTCTTGACTGATTGAACCAGATGGAAAAGTCTTTGTCTACGGAATGCAATTTAAATCCTTTTCCCTCATGCTCTCCTCAATCCAGGGGAGATGCTCAAGCCTATACCCTCCGACCCCAAGCTCACACCATGACGCACACGCCTCCACGCTGGACTGTAGGAATGCAGCCCTGTTCACTGATAGGACAAGGACATGCTCGTTAATCATGCATGACAGGGCAGCTGCTATCACTTATCTCTATCTGGCTGCTATTGTAAAATGTGTGGTCTTGTTTCTTCTAAAGATGATCGTGCATAACAGTTAGCCAGTCAACAACAAGCTCTGTAGCAATGCTGAAAGTAAAGAGTAAAATTCTGCAACATTGGCACAGATTTCTCAAGGTGCCAGTTGTGGTATTATATAGACACTGGAGTTCAGTGCTATCCTTGTCTTGGATTTAAGTGAGGCCAAGAGGTGAAAGAAATTGAGTGTGGTACTGACCTCGTCTGCTCGCATGACCCTCCAGTATCCCAACTGCACTGCTGCACAGAACAGAAGAGCCAGGATGAGGAACCCCTGCAAGAGAGAGAGAGAGGAGGGAGCGAGGGAGAGAGAGGGAGGGAGAGAGAGAGAGAGAGACAGGGAGAGAGAGAGAGAGAAAGAGGAGAGAGAGAGAGAGAGAGGGAGAGAGAGAGAGAGAGAGGAGAGAGAGAGAGACAGGGAGATAGGATCTAGATATGATGAGGATTAGAGAGAGGGAGAGATCTTATGGTGAGCAAGAGAGAGAGGGAGTCCCCCACTTGAGAGAGAGAGGGAGTAAAGGGAGAGAGAAGCATAGACAGAATGGGAGAGAGAGTAAGAGATCTTCTTCTAATCTGTGAGAGAAAAGAGAGGAAGGGGAGTGAGAGTGAGAGATAGAGAGAGAGAGAGAGAGAGAGAGAGAGAGAGAGAGAGAGAGAGAGAGAGAGTTAGGGAGGAAGAGAGAGTTTACAGGGTTGCAGGATTTCTCAAGCCTCTTTTCATCAGCAGCAGGTTGCAGAATAGATTCTGATAATGGTAAAAACACATGGAAACCATTTCACAAAAATATACAAGAAAAAAAAATGTGATGTAGTCCAGAAAGTCTTACAAGTAAAAAAAAAACTGGATGTGAGTCCAGAAAGTTCTGGCTCTCACACACGGGTATGAAAATGCATGCAGGGGTCAAATAAGCATCATGATGCCCCCCCGTGGGGGTGAGGTGGTGGTGGTGGTGGGGGTGGTGGGGGGGGGGGGGGGGGGGTCCATTTATAACGGAATGGATTTCTTATCACAGAGCTGGGGCTGCTCTCTAAATAATATGGGAGGGCTGAGAGCACCAAGAAAATATTACAGCTAATGTTCCAGTGGAGTGGACTGGATCACTCACTGTCACAGTAACAGCTCTGCAGAGACTCTGCAGGGGAGGAGGGGTGCTGCTTGGAATCACTAAGCCACTGGTGTTTACAGGGGGAGGGGTTTGCTGATCCAATGCAGATACTGTACTGAAAGATCTTACAGTATTGTCAAAAAGTCATCCAGCAGTCGTATGTTTTGTGGTGGTATGGCAAGGTCTGTTTCATTCTTACTGTTTTAATCAAATTTACATGTACATCTCATAGTCTGGCAAGCTTATCAGTGTTTGATATCAGCTAGTGTGAAACACTATTTTGGTTTACTTTTTGTTAAAACTTTTTTTCTGGTTTCCTATCAATTTTGATAAAAGCCTGTGCCAATGCTGTGTGCACGTCATCACTGCAAAGAAGCAACGGCCCCCTTGTCAGCAGATAGAGAGGTGCAGGTCCAGTGAGTCTGCATGAGATTGCAATCCTGCACCTTCTGAGAATGCAGTGCAACCCCAGCTTCCCAGCATTGTATCTCAGAGCTGGTATTGACTCAAATTCTCAAATGGTTCACCCTTACTTAAACACATCTGATTTCATGAACAATAAACCGTGGTACACTGTATTTATGAGCCTTAAGGAAGCCAACAACAATCTACAATAGTCTCATGCTTATCAATCTAAAAATGATTATTAAAAAGAGAGTCATTTTATTTTGTTTCATGAGTTTTACAGCTGAGTGAATAGGGTCTATTTAGTGATAACACAGCCCCGCCTAGTGTCGGGATAGTGAAATGCACTTTCACCACAGGGATTCTTAGTTTACATGCACAGAGGGCTGGTACTGAGCTAAATGCAATGCAATACATGGGTTTTTGGGAGAGGGGTACCTTGAAATTATTAGATTTCCTTGAGTTGTTGTGGACTGGCTGCCTGGTGTATTTTGACTCGGTGAACAAGGGGTTCAAAAGGCTAAGGGGTCATTTTTGATCCCTAAGCCGGTTTTGAACACCCCTACAGTAAGGGAGAGATACTCACTGCAGCCAGCAGCCTCTCGGACTCTCTGATCAGCCCCAATGCACACAGCACTCCTGCAGCTACCAGGAAAACACTGAGAGCCAGCACAGTGTACAGCACTAGAGGAAACACAGTGAGAAGAATTAGACTCAGCACAGTGTACAGCACTAGAGGAAACACAGTGAGAAGAATTAGACTCAGCACAGTGTACAGCACTAATAATAATAATAATAATAATAATAATAATAAATAATAATAATAATAATAATAATAATAATAATAATAGCTAGCTCTTGCCCCTGCATGCTATATAGCTCACATTTCCCTTTCCAGAAATGTCATATGGGAAAAAAAGATCCTTATTCTTTTTCACTCGCACAGAGAAACAGCTCTCTGTGTCCCTCTTGGCATGACTTGATAAAAAATGAAAAAGAACCCGCCCCGCCCCCCTTCCCCCCCCTTCCCATGACCACTAGAGTTCATTGGTAGTGCATCTAAACAAGTTGCATGCTGTGGTCTGACCTTAAAAACGCCCTGCATCCATAAATAAAACAGAGCGGTCTGTTCATTTTCCGGTATATAACACACTGTCCTGGGTCATCTATTTCTCCCTGTTCAGATAACAAGCCAGTGCCTGCGTGATCTATCATTGCTGCCAGATCTGCACTGTCACACGCCGCTCTGAAAACCACTAACTGCCACACTGTCAGCGGCAACGCTTCTTTATAGGCGTGCAGGCTGTTGCCAGTAGTACCTTTTCTCACCTGAAGGTCGTGCTAGTGAGTCAGAACTGTAAAACACGGTCAGTGGCTGGCTCACAGCACCTTAATAAGTTTAACTATAACACTTAAGGCTACATTTCCCTTAACCAGGGTATTGACTTTTAAATGTCTTAAACTGCTCCTGCAGCACCCTTAAATTCAAGCAACACTTCAGGAAAAAACTGTTCAACTATGTAAATTCAAAGACAATACAATATATATATATATATATATATATATATATATATATATATATATATATATATATATATGTGTGTGTGCATATGAAATAGCATGCATACAAAAAAGAAAAAGTAAATATTGCACCCAGTTCAATTCTTATTGGTCAACCCCTTCGCTTGAACACATAGCAATTCATAGCACTATAACTTGAGGTGTTTTTATGCAACTGGCCACAGGATCCTATTGCTCCAAGCATCCTTCCTGAGCCCTGAAAGGGCAGCGAGCTCGCAGCGGGCAGTGCTGGGTACACCGTGAAGGGTGACGGGATGGATACTAGAACTACTGTTTCGATAACTACCTTCAGGGTTCCTGCAGTGTTTGACTCGTCCTCTCACCTGCGCTGTGCATAGTTGTGTAGTTGTTGTTTTCCACAGTAATTCTACGCACGGCGGTGAAGCGGGCGTCACAGCCGGTCCACAGGGTCATAGCGATGACCGCCACTCCAAGGATCTGCAAACGCAAGGAAGGAACGGTTTACTGGCAGCTGAAAACGCAATGAAGTTTAATAGAATTTATTATATTGCCATGTTAAATATGCTTTGCCCCACCGCTCCGGAACTGCCTTTACAACGCTTGCCTACATGCACAGAGCAGTTACTGAAAATCATGTACCGTCATAAAACAGTAACATTTAGTTTAGTTATTCCTCATATATATATATATATATATATATATATATATATATATATATATATATATATATATATATATATATATATATATATATATATATTACCAGATTACTGCTACAGGCAGACAGAGAAGCATATTGAACTAAACATCTAAACTATTATTGGCAACAACAAAATAACTCGAGAAAACACAACTTACATAAATAGCATCGCATGACAAAATATTATACTGTGTTTAAGAATAACATTGACCAATAGATGATGTGCTATACATTGAAAAGGTTAATTATCTATTAAGTTTAGTTATCTTGCTAGGTTTATATCTACTGTATATAGAAGAGGTGCATTTTAAATGCCGATGTTTACCGTGACTAACAGGCTGTTCAGTAACAGGTGGATTTTAGTCATTCTGATCCAGACCTGGCGTTGCATTTTGCGTTCCTTTCTTTTGTAACTCCACAATACCAGCAGAACAGTCAAGACAGCGGCACTTGCAAGAAGAACGCAGCTTTCCAAGCAAAGTGCTCTACAGGGGGTTCTCGACTTGAATGGTGTTCTGGGAAATGCAGTCCTCTCTCGGTTGAAAGATGCGAGAACAGATCAGTAAGGTCGATAAACCAAATATGTAAACCTTAATAAACAAGTAATGTATTATTATATTTATTATTATATTATTATATAATCTTTCTTTCTTTCTTTCTCATTTCATCTAAACTCACTGAACCTTTAATTTGCTGATAGTATTTCAGACACACGTATTGTATTAATGTTAATATAAATATTAAATAGTTATTTCATATGTATGCTCAGTTATGATTGGTATTTATAACATATCCACTCATCCACTGTTGAGCACAAATGCTGTAATTCTCATAGTGGTTTGTAAAGGGTTAAAACCTGTGCCTGCAGTTTGTCTTGGTGACCACAAGGTCGTGCTGTTGCTCTTCCTGCTTGTTAGTTTTGTTGGTCATTCAGTTATGCTGCAGCACTGATGGGACGGGAGCTCAGGGTTCTGCTCGGGTTATTCAGT